>NW_020451232.1:109224-250626 GCF_003343035.1 Apteryx rowi | reverse complement strand
GTGACCCTGCTTGGGCAGGGGGGTTGGACTAGATGATCTCCAGAGGTCCCTTCCAACCTCAGTGATTCTGTGATTCTGTGATTCTGTGAATGGGCACAGGTTGCTTCAGGGAAAATTCTACCTGTAAATAAGAAAAAAATTCTTCACCATGAGAACAAATAAACATTGGAACAGCTTGCTCAGAGAAGAGGTGGAATCTCCCTCACTGGAAATATTCAAGACTCAGTTTGGCAGGGCCCTGCATAACCTCRTCTAAGACCAGATGATGTCTAAAGGTTCCTTTCAACCTAGACTTTTCTATGATGCTGTGACTGTTAATGAGAGTGGTTCTGGCATCAATGTGTAAACATGAAACAACACTGAAAGATTTTGTAGTTTGATGCAGTGTTTCTTACAGTTTTTTTGTTGCTCCCCAAAGTGTCATTAAAATATCATCTTCACATAACTTTTGATGCCAGTATTTTTCAAAGGCAACTTTTGAAAGCAATTTTGGGCATTTTTGGTTTTGAGAATCCAGTTTCAGGTGACTTGCAGGAAACCTGAATTTCAGTGATCTGGTGATGAATACTCCCTGAAAGGCTTGGTCCCATTTGTCTCACTCAGCTTTAAAGACTAAAGAATTCAGAGTCATATTTTAAAGGCATTTAAGCGTAAATAGGTATCTGGTTAGATTTTCAGAGGGAGTCAAATGCCTAAGCACTTCTAAAAATTCTCATAAGTCCTTTCTGCATCTAAATACTTGCTTGTAGAAATCAGTCTTCTAGAATCAGCAGTGAATTTTGAAAATAATACTTATATTTATGATGTGGCGTCRTGTGTCTGTACCCATCCATACTGTATACCCGGAGTAATGGCATTTATGCTTCTACTTTATAGTCTRGCTGTTGAAAAAACAAAAACAAAACAAACTGTGACTGGAATTATGCATCTAATTTCAAGAATCTGCAAGGAAAAGGATTTGGTTTGGTCAGTTTTTCAGCATGTGGTAATTTCTGCAACAGTAAATGCTTGCCTATATTCTTTTAGCACATATAATGTGATTATGTTAATTAGTTACAGGGTCACAGAGAGCGCCTTCCATGTTGTGTTACAATTTGTCTCTTACTTGTAATGTTCAAAAGGTTAACTTCTGAAGACTTGTCATGGATACAGTAGCTACTTCTCTGAAAACATAGAATACACTTAGCCAATTACAGCAATGTCCTTACCTGCTCTGAAAATCAGTCTGTTAAACCTGTGAGGAATGTTTAAAATAAATGACTGGCGGGACATCAGCTTCAAGGAGAAGGGGTTTTCACTAATGAGTGAAAGATGATGAATATATTAGGAGATTTGAGTAACTTGAACTTGGGACTAACATAATTAAGTATCTGTAATTAGGCTCTGTATAAGTTTTGCTCACCCAGAGATATCCATGTTCAGAGGATCATTAATAAGTTTTGTTAATGCTTCTGTGGTTAATCCCTTTAACAGAGCAGCTTTTCTTTACTGAACTGTTATAAACTGGGGTATGAAGTCACACAGGGARATACCAGAGCCCAAACTTGGTAAACAAGAAAGGGATCATAAATAATTCAAACTGTACTTTTTTGTACTATCACTCTCAAAATTCTTGCCTTTATGATAAGAATCTGCTAAGATCATCAGTTTTCTATTGTGTACAGAACACTATTTCTTAAATTGTGCAACAGAGCAAAATTTTTTTTTAATAGTACATCAGTGATAAAAAAAAAAACCAAAAAACACACACACATACAAAACTGTGTGAGTACTATAGACAGTTTAAAGTTTCATGACTGCGTTGACTTCAATGGAACCATGCTGATTTATGCCAACTGGGGATCTGCCCCTTATGTTTAATATATGCTTTAAAAATTACTGTATTGTTTCCTGCACTGGAAAAATAACGGATATACTTGATATTATTTAGATTTTCACCTTACATTTTTTTCACCAGAGAGTTTGAGTCTCAGACAGCACATAAGAAACCTTGAAACACATTAATATAGGGCCTAAAGTTGGAAAGCTAGGGAGATTTTACTTTCCCTCTTCGGCTCTCAATAAAGCTTTTAAGCTTCAAAAAGAGGACATGCTAAACAGATATATAAAAGAAAAAAATACTTTAAAAACAATTGCATTTATTTATAAACATCATGGAATTTTGATTCCAAGAAGGTACTAAGCAGTAATAAGAGCAGTACCCAAACAAGAAGTCCCTTGAACAGTAGTACAAAACTGTCAGACTGATGGGTGAATTGAAAGACAGATAGACTTGGAGAAGATTAATAAAGCAAAAATAATTAAAAGCAATAAATGCAAAACCTTCAATTTACTGTTATTTCTTAAACTTAAGTCTTTTATAGTTACATTTTTTCCCACAACTAGGAAATAACACTGAAGAAAGTAAACATGAAATCCAAAATTGGGTTCTATTCTGTAATCACATGCTTTGTAATTCCCCACATACGCAAGGAAGAGTATCCACCTTCTAAAGCAGCCTGGCAACAGGGGTGCTTACCTTTTGTGCAAGGATAGTGCTACCACAGTCAGGAGCTTCAGTCACAAGGATAACTSTGGAATTCATTTTGAAAACAGGAACATACAAACATTGAGAAAGAAACTATCATTAAAAATTACTAATTTTCCTTAAACTGACATCTGTCCCTTTGTTTGAATGGTGAGAATTTTATTTTATGCAAGTAAAAATAGCCAGGTATCCAACACAGAAGCTTATCAGATGCATCTTGTGGTCTGCTGCATCATGGGAATGCTGAGAGCAAAGTTAGCCCCAATCACAGTTAAAGGTTTTCTGAAGATTGCCGTAACTTGTCTTTTTCTGCATTGGCTCCCTGAAGCACTTCACAATATCTGGGACATACAGATTCCTCCCCCCCTACCCCGCAGTATCTCTTTCTAGCCTCGTCTCAGCCCAGAGCATTACCAGCCTCTTYGAGAATGATCACAGTCGTCCTCTACGGACCTCTAATGGTCCTCTATGCCAAGGGATATTTTTCAGGATCTTTCGCACCATAATGTGTCTCTGCACATCTGTGAATGCTGACTGATCAAACAGGGGATTATTCTGCAAGGCTTATGTTTTCATTTATATTTGAACAGTTTTGAAGCCCTGTGTGTTTTCCTGTTATTATGCATAGTGTATATCCTGTCTTGTGGAATAATTTCAAAAGCACAGATGTGGCCAAATGATTAACCAGATTTTAATAATCTGGCATCAGATATGTTTCTATTAAGGTTAGTGTGGTGATATGATGTACTGCATACTGCAATAAGCTACAGTATTTAAACACTGCAGTAATAATGATTCCTTCTGTTTGAAAAAAAAGGTCAGAATTGAGGAACAGACTGTGGCATCAAGGTGGCTTGAGTGATTGCTAATCTTTGCAGTTWAGTATCAACAGCACTTTTGCTTAATAACACAGCTAGCCATTAAATCAAATAATCAGCAAATCTTGCAACAGTCAAGAGAGCAGTTCCATTCCTCATATATAGTTCACCGATTCTTTTACTCTGCTTTCTCACCAGTTTACCTTCCTCACCACCTTAACAGAATTAATTCTGTTCTAACAACCTTCAAGCAGCCCACAGTTCAAAAAGTGATTTCTAGGGAAGCAGTTCATGATAGATAAATTTCTGTAAGAGATCACGTGACTTTCAATATCATAATGCTGGATCTGAAATAATACTGGTTCAAAAAAAATCAGAAAAGGAAAACCTTACCTCTGATGTCATTTTTTTAGTCTTATTTTACCTGCATAACTCTAATAAATAGAGCAAGTCCTAATGTACCCTAGTGGAAGTGAAAGCAGCGTTAAATTAGGAACTTAAGCTTTGCTATCTTTGAAATTAATGAAGACAAAGATAGGTACCTCCTAACTCAGATTGAGATTTAATGTGCAAACTCGACATAAATGCTGATATCTTTTCAACCATTTCCAGTTTCTATTTGTTACCCTCATTACCTTTGCTGATAAGAACCACTGTGATGAAGATGAAAATATATCAAGAAATTTGTAAACATTTTAGTTGAGCGTCCCAAAGAAATTTTGTATTTATATCAAAAGGACGGGTGTTTAATCCTGCTATCACAACATCTTAGTGATTCATGGATATACCTGCTTTATTTTCTTGCTTTATAAAAGATCTTTAAATTGTATAGCATTTATAAATATGTATATAAATACATTTCAACAGTTTAATGGAAAAAATATGTAAAAGAAATCTTATGTCCTAAATGTGTAATTATCCACAAGTTTTGCAGAAACTCTGCATTTCATGATGAGAGTTTCACCTGGCTATCCTCAATATATACAGAGAGCATTCTGATTCTGTGAGTCATAAAACGTCCAAAGACATGAATGATGTTCTGTTGATCTGCTCCAGACCATGATCTCTTCCATCATTTGGGTGATCTTACAAGGCAGAAATGTGTATCTAACTGAGTAAATTTGATAACAGTAGCTGAAAACTGAACCATGAATCATCTGATGATCATGACATAACCAAGCCTTAAAATGTAACAGCAAGGCTTTTGTAAAGAACAGTCATTTTTACTGTTCCATATGAGTGTTTTGAGAACTTGAATTTTCTTAACTACTATTTTGTTTACCGTTCTGGGAGGAACAAAATCCTATAACTATGTAATAAACTATAACATATGCAACTAAATAAGCTAAAATGTCAATAATCAATTTCTTTTCTGTAAAATGTAAGCTGTTTTCATCAAGAGACCCAAATGTATATTTCTTCCTTTATTATGTAGTTTTGGGTTGAAGTATTATCAACAATAATATATGTAATATATTGTAATATGTAATATAGAAGACAGGGAAAACCTTTTCCAAAAACTCCAGCTCTCAGATAGTTAACTAGATTGAAAAAAAATGTTTTGACAATGACAATGGATTTTTTTTAAGAGATTGGGTCCACATAGGCTCATAGGATGTGATATATAGCAGCTTCTCTGCGCACACAATCTGATGGCTTCCACTTCTATTCAGAAGGTTTACAGCCCTAGAAACCAGAACTTCTATTGAAAACTCCATTTACAAGTTTAAATGCAAGGTTTATATCATGGTAAGCCATGGATAACACATACTGTTCTGTATTATGTTGTAAATATCCATTACAAATCAAAACTAAAACCATGGAATATTATATATCTTAATGCTCGTGCAACAACTACAAATATGTCAAGCAGTCAGGTAGAGCATGCTCTAGGTACAGTGTATATGGGCTATTTGCATATAGTCTGAATTTATGATTATCTGACTGTCCACATCTATCAGTTTTATTACATATAGATTTATATACAGACAAACACAGAATGCTGAAGTAGCAAATATATTTAAATAAATTTCTGAAGGGTTGTATTTAAAATACTGAAAATCTTATTGTCAGAACAAATGAAAATATTTTAGATCTAATTTTATGCTGCAGTACATGAACTTTTGCATAGTTTTTTCTTTTTTCTTTTTACCATTTGTTGTCAATACTGTAAGCTTATATTTTTTGTTGTGCTGGAGGACATGTAAGTTATTGTAGTTCCTTCTCAGCAATTATGAATTTATAGCTTTTTTCCTTAAGACATGGTTTGTATATGTTAAGAAGATAAAAGGAATATCTATAATACTTTTCCACATTCTTCTGTGTGCCTGCTATGCTTTTTCTGCTATCTTGGCTCTCTAATATAGTAGATACAATCCTGTCATTTAAATGACTACAAATTCCCCCACTGATATTGTTGATGCCAGCATGTTATACTCACTTTGTCCAGAAGAAGAAAAGCTAAACCATTCTGTTAAAGAAAAACTTTTGAAACTTTTTTCATCTCTTACTCAGTTTGAAAGATAATACAGAATTTTGTTTTAGTTTTAGGAATGTTTAACCACCTCTACATGAATACTTGAAAATTCATCTACATATGAAAAGAAATATAATTCTGCTGATCTAATCTCTTTCCCCCTCTTTTAAGGCTAGTTTATTCATGTTCATAACTTGTCTCTCTGAACACTGAATCCATTTTCATCTTCTCTTTGGAATTCTTTCCTTAAAGCATTTTATTTATCAACATAAACTTGAAGATGAGAAACAAGGAGCTATTCTTACTTTTTCCTATGACCTCTTTAATCTTTAGAGCTTTATGACTGAAATTGATGATACCTTTATTATTCCATGGAGGAAATTTCCATAATTGATATTCTTATGAGGTAACTTTTTTTTTTTGAATTGAGTTGAAATGAAGACTTGCACCTGCTGTGCTTGGCATAGAAAGTATTAGAAAATATAGTTTATATATTGATTTTAGGACAAAGGACAAATTTCCTTTCTTCCTCTATTGTATTTCACCATGGTAGAGCCAGAAGAAATAACACGGACTACTTTTCTATTTAAGCAAATATTTAAATACTTTGTAAGGCCAAGAGACTCCAGGATCCTGAAGAAAACAGCTGTAAGTGGCTAAATATCCACAGATGTTTTGGAGCCTGCAGACAGAATATCGCCAGGAAAAAAAAAAAAAAGAGAGACATATATAAGAAATGCATACAGTTTTCATGGGCCTTTGCCTATTCGTCTGCATAAAGATACAAGATTGCTAAAACTCCAAACACTGGTAACAAACTTATTTTTCACCTGTGAGGGACATGCTATCCGTTTTTAAACTGATTAACATTCTTTAAAGAATATTTCCATTGCTCACTCCTTCTTAAGTTAATAGTATTATTATTCAACTAACATCCTTTGTGTATGTGCAGCTATTTTGAAGTCAGAA
Organism: Apteryx rowi; assembly: GCF_003343035.1. Lineage (NCBI taxonomy): Eukaryota > Metazoa > Chordata > Aves > Apterygiformes > Apterygidae > Apteryx > Apteryx rowi. Next base: position 243,836 of record NW_020451232.1, on the reverse strand, counting down.
ACCAAAACACCTTTATAGTGAAAGATTTTGAATAGGTCAGTCTCTTTAGCTTATCAGAAAGAGTATCAACTGATGTCTTGGTTACAGTGTATAACTACGTTCTCCATTACTAGGAGTCACTCTCCTTCTGTAAGTATTTCTAGACTGTTGTCAAGTTATATCCTAATCTTCTTTTGGGTAAATGAAATAGATTGAGCTCATTTAGTTGTGCTAATCTTTAAGGAAGAAGTCTAAATTCATTTTAAAAAAAGATTATATAATTTAAGTATAAGAAAAGTTTATTCCAGCTTGGACAAAAAGGACACTGCCTTGTAATCACACTGACTTGTCAGTGATATCCCTATTTTAAATTGTTTGTTAGAAAAGCTAAAATAATTAGAAATTTCTCTTCTGCTAAATGTTAATCATGTCTCAAGTGATGACAGGTGAGGTCTGTGATCCAAGAAGTACATGTTATTTGTCATTTACAAAACCAAAATCAGCAAGCCACTAGAACTTTAGATAATTATTCTGGTGGAAATGTCTAAAAGAAAATACAGTCATAACTTCCCTTGTTACTGAAACACATTTCTTTACTGAAAAAATTGCCTGCTCTTAAAACAGTGCAGATTATCAACAAATGTCTATCTTTCCTATTATTCTTTCTCCTTTCTTCCTAAAATAGAAAATAAATTTATTCTAGATTTTTATTGTCATTATACTATTTCAGTAGTACAGATACACCTAAACATGTATTTTTTAAAAAAAATCATTTCTTCTTCCAAAGTACCATATAGAACAGAGAAAAGAAACTCAGGTTTTGTAGTTTTATTTGCCTGTTTGCTTTCCCCTAATATTCTTTATTCACGCTCAGATTCTCAACAAAATTATAACAAATGCAGTCACTGGATCTCTATATACATATTTGTTATACTTTTTAGTTACTGCATTGTTTCCATAAACCAAAATAATAGGGTGGCACTCATTTCCAGACACAAAAATACATAGACTTCATCCTGTAAATATGTATGGCTGGGGTTAATTATGAGCTGTCCTGTGCCTTTCTGAAACACCGGATATAGTCTGTGACATATCTTTGGTCTACATTTAATTAAATCCATCTTATATCTGATACAACTACATTAAACTCCATTAAAAATTAAAACTACAAAAAGAGTACTTATGTGTGTCTTTCTAATACCAGATTACACTGAAGTTGATAATTTATCTGCAAAATCTGTATAAAAACTTCAGTTAATTCTGCCTTACAAAGAGTCACATTGCAAGCAGAAGTATGACAGCTCAGTGAAACTGTAGAGCAGTAAGTGATTTTGCCAGTGCTAGTCCAGGCTTTAGTCTTTGAGCTGACCAGATAAGTGCAGGTCTCAGAACTGGCCAGGGCTGGTTTTGGCCACCAGGCAGCTGTTCAAGCAAGCTGAGTGACTGCTGCCTCACCTGTTCCAGCTGCAGTTCTGTGAATGCCTCCTGCAGTAAAGTGTGACCAATTGAGGTCATCGCTGTGCAACGAACAGGAGCCCTGTCTGTCTGTTGAGACTGGGGAGGCTCTTGTGCAACTTTTAAACTTTACCTGGGAACTAGTGAGAAGGAAGCAGACTCTGATAAGAGAACGTACAAAAATAAACCCAAGCAGATTCCAGAACTGAAGGGGAAGAAACCTCCTCCATGAATATGCTCTTTCTCTTGGCGAGACATCAGGATGCCAATGACTTATCATAAACCCTTCCCCATTCACCTTGAGAAAGACTGAAGAATCAACATAAGGAACCAGAGGAACGTTGGAAAGGTGACCATAACACTAGAGAGCAGGTGTAAATACTAGAAAGTGGTTTCTGTATAAAGACTGTTTTATGAACAATAAATTATATCATTTGGCATGTCAGACTGTTAAAACATGAATTGGACAAATAATTTCTTAGCTAAACATACACAGATTATATAAAAATTTTGGGCATAAGCAGATAGAAGCACTRATTTTAGAATGCTGACTAAATGTTTAACACTGATATCATCTTTATTTTAATGAGAAGTAAATAGATTTCAGTCCAGCTGAATTTCTGTAATGTCTTATGGATGAAAGTGCTCAAGACATACTTGGAGGGGCGAAGGAGAGATTTTGATATTTAGGATTACATGGATCATTGGCACAGAGCAGTTCTAGTTTTTCAGCAAAATTTTAAGGAGGTGAGGTCCTTCATCTAATTCACATTTATTTCATATATCAATTATCTCTACAGAGCTTCTTAAAAAAAAAACAAACAACCCCCCCATAAACCAGCTTTATGATTTTTAAGATAACTTGAAAAGGATTAATTATTTTAAATATTATGACACTGTACGTGTTTCTTTTAGTCTGTATAATGAAATTGTAACCATGTTGCCCTGCAAAACAGTATTGCCCTTCTTAGTAACAGGCCATAAGCTTTGTACTGAATTTGCAAGACCTCAGGCCTGAGGCCTTTCAGGCCTGCTCCATCTGAACTTTTGACCTATCTACCTTTGCTTTACTTGGTTTAGCTGTGACAGCAATTTCTCTAATTGACCAGCTGTCTATGGATAATTTGTTTTACTTTTGTTTATCCTTGTTTGGTACAGCCATGGTTGTATACAGATAGTAGTAACAAGCAGTTATTCTATCTAGAATGAGATATTTACTGTCAAGGGAGGTTATAAGGGCCACTGCCTCCAGGACCCAGGGATTCCTCCATCCTGGCCTCTGGAGCCCAGCCTGGGGCGCCTGGGCTCTCCCTGTCCCAGGCCAGTGGATGCAGCTGCTCTCCTGTTTGCAGGTTCGACCAGTCGTGGGGCTGAGCATGAGTCCCACAGACAGACAGACAGACAGACAGAGACACACACACACACACAGAGGATACTAACACAACTGATGCCACACACTGCCACAGGCATGGCACTGCCTTCAACAACACCCACATATAACACTACCAGAAGTCCCATAAGTGAAGACAGCTGGGTCCCCTTCCTCTTCTCGAGCTAGTAAAGGATGAAGTTCACTAGTGAAAGCAGACACGCCCTCACTCTCTAGGTCACAAGCACATGTAAATTTGCAGATCCCTCGAATACCAGTATGGCCCCTCTGCCCATCTAATATTCCTGCCCCAATTCTGAGCCCCCTTATCTACCATACTGGCATCCTGATCACCAGCTAGTCCAGCTTGATGCTCACTAGCAAACAGATGCATGTACACACACACACTCACTCATCTCATGAGCACCCCCATACTCACAGATCCCTCAGATATCAGCACGGGCCTTCTGTCCGTCTAACATCCCTGCCCAGACCCCCCAAAATATGTTTAGCTCTACTTCTGTTTCTATATTTCCATAGGATAATCCCACATTTATTCAGAGATACTTGCCATTCCCAGTTCAGGAAACCATTTACCTTTGTAGTCACTAAAGCACATCCTTGAAAGAATGGCATTAAAATGATTACTTGCTGAATATCAATATGACTCAAACTTATCTTTTCTTAGAGAAACTCTGAGGGCTAACGCCCTGCTTTTGTCTTTCTATTTAAAGAGAATAAAGAATCATCTTTCTTTTTCAAAACAATACTTATGTTTATATAATATTTAATATAATAAAATATATATTTCAATATTAGGGAGGTGAATGTTGAAATAATAAACCCTTGAGTAGCAATTTTGAACATGAACAAAAGAAAGAAAAGTTCTTAGAATTAAATGATAGAAAAATCTTAGAGCTCTGCATACACACATAGAAGGGAAAATAAGACCTAAAATTTTATGAGTGATTTACAGAAAAGACTAAAAATGATACAGCACTTCGAACAGATAACTGTTCATATTCTGAAATTACATCGTCTAAGTTTTATGATTGAAGCCTAGAGGATGAAGAATAGTATGTGTAAAGTTCCTTAGTTCCTTAAAGCCAGATACAATTGTCTCAATCATTTTTTTACTCAAAAGTAGTCTGCAGAAACACTGGATCACAAGCCTTTTTATATCCATTTTTAAAATAAGTGATAAAGATAAAGTGCATTTAGTAACAGCAGCTGGAAAATAATTTATACTTTCAAGGCTGCTGGAGAGTGAAATTGTTTCTGCTATAGGTTGCAATGATAAGAAAGCACTATTCCTTGCCATTAATGTTATATAGACTTATTAATTTTGTACAGATATTAGTTTAATCTTAATGGTCAGATTTTCAAGATAGCCTATTATTTTTTAAAGGGACACGAAAGTTCATGACCGCACAGTAGGATTTTAGAATGATATAGGTTGGAAGGAACAAGGGACAGGACCAACTTAAAACAGGTTGCTTAGGGCCTTGTCCAGGTAGTTTTGACCATCTAGAGGATTGGAGATCCCACAGCCCCTCTGAGCAACCTACTGTATGGTGACATAGAATGGTTGTCAAAGGGCTGCAGCTGAAGGGAGACAGGCTTGAAAAATCAACTCAGTAGATGCTGAGACAGCGACCATGCAGAATTCCTCACATTCTCACTTGTCCACTTGACAGCTACGTCCTAGAGGAAGGCAAAGTGGAGTCCTTCAACAACATTCCAAGCCATATCAAGATTGTCCATTTTCTCAGGACTATAGAGAAGCTCTWAGTTAATGCATACTCCAGCACATTATAGCTGGAAGCCAGTGTCAGATATAGCAAGGGAATGGATCCTATCAAAGAGAAAATGCTCAGCTTCTCCCCCCTCCCCACATAGGTAGAATACAAATTTCTCTAAGTAACAATATTATTTTGATTATAAATTTCTAATATTTCTTGCCATACTTACATGGTTTTCCTCCCTCCCCCGCCACACACACATTTTGTCCAAGGTTTAAGCTGCTGTCATAAGGTTTATGGGATTCTTCCCCTTGCCACCCCTAAATGTCATAGCTGGAACCTTGGTGATTAGACAGGAGCAGTATTTTAAACCTCAGAGAGCAAGTTGGAGGAAGAAAAGAGTATACACAGAATGAGGCAAGAGGTGATTAGCATAAGGGCAAGAGTTAGCTGACCAAGCCTGGATAAAAATGCATCTTATAGATTCCTAACACTGAGATATAGATTACAGATGTCCAATGCCCACAAAGCTCTGTGTGGTAGCATAAGCTCACAACAGAGGCTTGGTGAGATAGGAAAGAACATTACCCCTGTAGTTGAAATAAGAAACATATGATCTTCTGAGGTAATCAGAGGAAGAAGATCTGGAGGCAGGCTGAGTAGGGGCAAACAATGGCCTACTGTTGGCAGACATGTGACCAAAAATTCATGCATGTGCACCTTCCCAAACTTCAAGACACAGAAAACCATTTAGCAAGGGCAAAGACTTTGCTTGGAAGATCAGTGTTTAGAAGCATCAGGTACTGAAGAGGTCAAGAAGAAATAACACTCCACTACCTGAATTAAGGGAGATATGCTGGCTTGCTGCCCAACCCTTTTCTCAACCTGTTTGTTGGCATTTCACTCCAGCCAGTTCACTCTTCCCCACTCTTGAACCTCTGCCTAAATAGCTCACATCCTGGCATGGTCCCTCTACCCCTATATAATCTGTCATAGATTTAGTCTTCATCATCCTTCTAAAGCTCCCCTACAGACACTAAACCCTCTTGCCCATCCTTAATTAAACCTCAGCATTTCCTCAGCAGAAAAATCAACAACAAAATAGCAAAAGCAATTAAAGCTGTCTTACTCCATTTGTTTTCTCCTATGATCTCTACGAGTTTGATGCTTCTGTTTTGGGAGGCAAATGTTCCTTCTAGTTTGCAAATCAAATTGCCTATGTGTGCTAGTTATGATTAGGTCTAAGGATAATTAAAGATTTTTATCTAATATGATTAGAATTTGAATACTTGCGATGGTGAAGGTGAATTGCAACAGAATTTGTATGCGGTTTAGGTCCTGAAACTGGAAGAGGGGAAAAGGCTCAGTTTATGATTGTGTAAAATAGTCAACCTTGAAAGCAGGGCATCTTTCAACATCTATATTTGGGCAATAATTATGCTTAGATATTGAGTGGTAAATAGTAGAGTAAGATAGACTGAATCACATGCAAGATTTAGACACAAGTCTCCTTTCCCAGAAAGCTAACCTGAGGGAGAAATCTAGGCCTTTACCTGTAGGCCTATATCAGGATTATGCACTATATTGCCACCAGCTGGTTTTCTTTGTGCAATTGAACTTTTGTTTAGCTGTTCAATGTTTGAAATATTATGCTTATTTTATGCTTTTCCTGTGTTATGTTTCAGATTATGACACTGACAAGACATATAAAATATGCTTATTCTATTTCTATCCTACCCTACCTCCCCCATAGTATCATTCATTCAGCTCTGGAGATAGTCAACATCAGTAATTCACAGTTAATCACATTTTCTTTAACTAACATCAGAGAATCAACAAGAAACACATGCTGAATTGCAGACATGCAAATAGACATTTTATACTTGAACAGTACTCCCTCATGCTTTAGGCTCTTTTTAACCTAGAATTCTTATTGAAGAACAAAAGTAACTTGTGCCCCCTGCCCTTTTTTTTTTTTTTTTTTGAGTGTTCTAAGGAATTTAAAATTTATTAAAGCAGATTAGTGAAATAATGTGGTTAAGGAGCAGAGAAACTCATGAGATCCCCTTTCCACCACCCTCCTCCCCTCTCACTTGGAATTACTTTTCAGTTTTATTTACAGATGATAGGAAACTGAAAATTCTAATAATGAATTCATGTTCCTCATAGGACTAAGCAATAGAGACCTAAAGGATATCTGTCATTTTATACCATATGGGACAAAAATCTTTCTTTTATTTGGGAGGGATGACTAGATAAACATACCTCGTAATAATTAAGAAGTATAAATAAAATAGATTTAGTACTTTGATACTTGGACAAGATTAAAAGAACAATATTACTAAATCAGTGGAAGATTGCATTTCTTTTTGTCTTTTTGGAACATATATAGAAGTTCGTCATTTTGTATTAAGTACATTTAAAAAAAATGGGTTCATTGCATCAGGAATACATGTAATATTAAAACATTTAATGTAACTTAAATTTTCAGTTTAAGAAATCTGAGTATAGTGCACCTTAAGTCAGATATTTGACTATCTTGACTCAAAGTCATGATTACTTATAGTTAATATTTTTGCATTTTAAAGGGTAACTAAGGTCCTAATTCTGCACTCATGAAAAATAACTTCTTGCCTCAGTGCAATAGGAGAAGACTCCTGTTACCTCAAGATCACTGTGGATCACAAATCCCATTAAATTCAATGCATTTCTACCTTATACTTTTGAAAGCACCACTGTTAATATGCATCCTTCAGGTAAAAGGTTTTATAATTTCATAAGAAAGTTCATTTTCTTAGTAAGGTCTTTTCCTTTACCATATTATTGCTATTTTAAGCTTGTGAGATGGACTGTTTATATTTTTGGAACCGAATGKGATGAGGAATCAGAATAACTGAATAGCTACTCTCCTGATTCTTGGTTCATTGCAGCTTGGTTCATTGTTCATTCTAACACTTTAATCTTTTCATCCTAGGGCTCTGGATCGTATGACCAGCATTTGACTTCTGCCTCTGAAAATTTTAATTTTGGGGTCAGTGCAGCAAGAAGGTTAGATCTGGAAGCTCTAAAACAAACAAAATACCTCCCCCCAAGTCTCAAAAAAGGAGAAAAAGAAAAAAAAGGAAAAGAAAAACAACCCGCCACCAATCTATGCTTCCAGGAGAGAAAAAACAAAAGAATAACACACTCTTCCCCCCCCCCCAAAACACTTTCATACCTTTGAAATTTAGATGAAGAAATAATCACACAAGACTTGGGCATGCTTAGTTATAACTGATGAAGAAAATTAAGAGTGACTGAAGAAAGTAAGCAAGTAAGAAACAATAGTCTAACATCCAAGTTATTCTTCGTATTTAACACTTTTTTTCCAGAGAAAACTCTTGGCAGTGTTTATCTTCTGTTTTGCAGCAGATTTCCAATTCAGATGGAACATGAATAAAGGAATCCAATACAAAAGACTTTCCTTGCACAGTTCTCAACTGTAGTTTGACAGCAAGCTGAGACTGTTAGAGAGCTTCAAAATAAGTTCATTTATTGCCTTTGATTGCATCCCCCTAGAATTTCAATAGAGGTAGGAAAGAATAGGGGAATAATTTGGTAGAAATCCATATGGATTAAAAATAGGTTGCTATTGCTCACACTCCTAGATTAATTCAAGCATAGGTCAGAAAGAGCAAACATAACTTAATAAACTCAGATAATTATGGGATACGATTTCTTTGTGATGCAGTCAAGGCAGAGTCTCTCAACTAGGTCTGAGAGCTTTGATATATTTGTTTTTGTAAAAACCTGGTTTCTTTTTTCCATTTGGCTCTCTCCAGTTCCATTCAATAAATTTCAAATTTTAAATGAGTGAGATGATGAATATTTTGTAGATGTTCACACTGTTCTAATATGCATCAGCTGGCATTATGAGTAGCTGGAGTTATCCACAGCATATGGGACTGCAGGTCATGTCCCCTTTGCTTACAGCCAGGGAAAGGAAGTTGTTGGAACTGCTACAGTGACTCTGTATCCTTGGGGATTGTGCCTATGCAGGCAAAGTCTCTCAAAGGTGCAATTCTTTGGCTTTTAGGATTATACTGTGACAGTGCTGCTGTAAAACTGCCAATGCAAGTCCCAGATTTGGATCTCCTTAACTTCAAAGGTTAAGCCATTAGAATGCAACCATTTCCTTTTGCAATTGTGTTACAAATGCATATTAAAAGGAAATTATACATGCCCCAAGCCCCACTTCAATCTCATTTTAATTGATAGGCATTGTCTATATTAAAGAGATGTACACAGATACTAAAGTTATAGCAGTGAAAGTCCCTAATGGAGATATGTTAAGACATAAAATGGAACTTATTTATTAGTTCTCCAGCCAAATTAAAAGACTCTGATAGTTAAAGTATTCTCTTCAGAGATGAGTTAAATCTGTCTCAGATAAAACTGCACAGACATTCAGTATGTATTGAAAGGTATACTGGGTAAGTATTTCAACCTCTGGGCCAGTCAAGGAAGACTCAAGCAAAGAATCTAGGGAATTTTTTTTATTTTTATTTTTTAAATAAGAAAAGAAGTGATATAGATTTCTGATGTTAAATTTCTACTGTAAGAAAACACTACCATGTGGCCTAAAAGAAGGCACTGTCAGTATTAGAGACAGGATTTGGACTATGCAAGAACAAGAGGTCAACAGCTACGTTAAAACACAGGTAGGAAACTTCAGTTCAAATCTCAACTAACAGTAAAGTCTCTTGGTCCTTGTAAGGACTGAAAATATGCTCACTCTAACTCAAGGTTATACATCCCGCTCCACTTGCACAAGCTCATAGTTGTAATCCTTAAGCCCCCTGGATATTCTTTACCTGGGCCCTTTACAATTGGGTCAGCTTATCCTGACTAAATACATTTCACTGGATCTTCACCAGCCAATATTAGCTGTACATCCTTCCTGCAGTTTTCTGCTCTTCACTCCATTTTGCACATTCATAATCATTAACAATGCACTATTAAGCTTTCAATCTTCACAAAAAGCTTCAATATATTGAAGTTCCTCATCTTTATTAGAGATAGAAAACATCCTTAGAAAAGGATATTAGAGACAGAACTGGTACTAACTTCTGTTTGTTTTTGCAAAATTAAGAAATAAAATAGTGTTCTTTTCAGTTAATGAGAAATATGTTTTACTSTCTCCAGGGAATAAAAAAGTACTTATAAGTACACTTTGGTGACTCAGTTCTTACCCCCCTCCTCACGTCTTTTCTGTCTTAAGCTTTTCCTGATGAATGTACATGAAAGCAGTATTTAAACAAACCATTTTGGTCTTCAAACCACACCAAGTTCCACATGCCTGACAACAAAAAATTAAAAATGGAATTAGTGGCTTTAAAGCGTTAGCAATTATTTAATGCTGTTATATATATATATATATATATATATATATATATATCTGCTCAGTATGACACAGCTTTTACAGAAACTAGTTATGAATTGGTTTTATAGGCAATCTTAATTCCAAGTATTTGCATGTTTGAAACCTTAACATTTGAAATTCTATTTTAACATATTTGCCTACATTCAAAACAGTAAACAAAACTAAAAACCATTATAAAAACCATATTATTGTTCTCCATGCAATTTTAGAATTGAGATTTCCAATATGCACAATCTTTGGAGAACAGCAGTCTTCTGCTGCATTTCTCTCTGAGGAACTTCAATAACTGAGATTGCTTAGGCTTGTTTTGTTACCTGGGGTATGCTATCTGCTGACACCAGAGGGATTTTGAAACTCAGCAGTAATTAGATTGAGTGAAAGTTGTGCAAGGGCATGTTTTCTAATGATTGTAAGCTAGAAACAATGGCACATTTTAGAGCATTTAGAAATATCTTTTTGTCAAGGACAATATTTTTGCATCCCTTCATCAGTTCTTGCAAATGAAGCACAAGTTCCTTATCCTTAGTTTCAAGACTGCTCTACTTACCATTTCTCACTCAGAGTTCTGCTGTAGTCATTGCCTGCCACTATTTGAAACCCTAACAAACAGACAAAAGGTTGCATAATAACAACATTATCAATAATGGTATTAATAAATAATTAATAAACCTTTTGTAACAATTCACAATGGCAACTTGTGATTTCCATCACATTTTCCTTTTTCTAAGGATAGCTGTTGCTGCATTAAGACTACTAGATACCATACTTATTATTGTCCCACTGTCCTCTCCCATTTATGTGTTGGTGTTCACTATGCCTTGTTTGTAGGCTATGATTTTTGTGAAACAGAATATATCTATGTTTATTTGACATCACCTACATCACTGAGATCTTGATCCATGGCTAAAGGCTTTTTTTGCTCCTGATTTCTTTTCACTTGAGGGCCTATCCACTTCCACTTTGCTGTATCTGCGTATCTCTCCCTCTCTCCTAGAAAGCAAATTCATGACGAAAGTAGTCTGCTTCCCTCATTTAGGCCATATGAAAGTAACAACTGCAGGAGATCCTCTTGCTCTTATTTATTAACCTTAACAGCTACAAGAGAACCCATCAGGAAAAGCCTTACTCAGGTTTGATAAGCTGAGGACTCAGCAGCAGTCGTTCGGTGAAACTGGTACAGCCTGTCTCGAATGAGTGTACAAAGCATATTAAATAATAATTAGACAGTAACATCTTCTGAAGTCTTGATGGTTAAATTATCTAACATTTATCTAATAACTGATTTTTAGAAGACTTGCAGAAACTCAAACAAGCTCCTTTTATCTCATAGTCATCTGAAGGCCCATCTCTGACATCTTGGTGTCTGTGCTATCTTTCAAGTTTTTACATAAAACATGTAACTATTGTTGTGGACTTCAGGAACTAGCTTAACTGATCTCTAACTATCAGAGATTCTCTTCAAAAAAACTTCAGAGGCTGGAATATATCCTGGAAGCCTGTAGCCATACAAACAACACCTAGCTTGGCTGAAATACAGCAAGACTAGAAAATTAAAGACCAACCAAGCTAACATCTGATTTTGTACAGATAGAAGTCATAAATAAATAAATAAACAAAAAAAAAAAAACACACAAGTTATAAGTATTTAGGAGTCATTAGAGTAATAAAAACATGCAAAATAGTTTTGTCATGTTAATTTTGTAATTTAAATAGTTTAATAGTTTGACCTAATGGATAACTAATAAGCAATATATATTGAAGTGGCATCATTAGAAAATCTGTGCAGTTGAACTCAGTTCTCTTCAGCATGTTAAGATCTACCTTGCCAAGGTGGAGAAGAAGGTTACTTGGGTGATCAGGAACATAAAACATAGGCAGTATGGGAAGACTAACAATGCTAGGCCCATTTAGCATAGCAAAAGAGCCTGAAGAGGAAGTTATTATTCTTTGGAAATTCATCATGGAGGGAGCATGATAGTTTAATAAAAGATAGATTTGTTTTTTTTTTTCTAACATTAATTGGCTACATATACATTTCATCCTGGAAATTAAAAAAAGAAAAAAGTTATAACCATCATCTAGGTATGAATCCTGGAACAGCATTTCAGGTAGAAAGCATGCAGCAAAGGTACTAAACAAGTTTAAGATGGCCACTTACCAATTCATGTTATTGTTAGCTGTAGAGCCTAGAAGGAGCCTCAGTTTCCCAGAAGCATATATGTTTTTTGCTAGCTTAGGTAGCTCTTCACTCACTTTGTTTTACAAAAATTATTTCTCCCATATGTCTCACAGATCATTTTTCTCAAGTGCTTAGCTATTCCTATCCATTATTTAAGGTCATTCAAATCTTACTCATGATTGTAATTTCCTTTAGCAGTTTGCTGCTATGAGTAGGATTTTTAAAGCAATCTATTGCATAGAATGCTTGGTAAATTATTATGATTATAATTTTAAAAATCCCAAGAGATAGTACTATTTTAGATTAATTCAGCTGTAATAAGAATTAGGTTCCTTAAATGTTTTATGCAAAACTATAATGCATAAAACTAATACTAAGCTGAAATTATTTTTTCATTTTCTGCCATTGTAGAATAATCAATTTTTTTTAATAATATATTACTTACACCTCTATGCTACCAGTATCAATTCCAAAGTTGTATATATAAAAAAGTTCAACCAGTAGAATGTTTTCTACTGTATAAAAAGATCAGAAAGATGAACTTCATTAAAATGAACTTTTAGATAGTTGCAGGTATAATACGAGTTATGAGCAAGAATTCTGAAACTTGAAGGAGTAGATGTAAGAGAGGCTGTCCTTATAGCGTGCACTGCAGTTGTAATCAGAATTCTATCCTACTTTCCTCTAGTCTGAGTCACAGTCCTGTTCCAAAACTACAAGACTAGCTTTCCTCTACAGAGTAGGGCATAAGATATGGTACTTTCTACTTTCCTAGCATTTCCTGTGAAATAAGGAAAGGTTGTTTAAAGGTGTCAAAAACAAACTGTATTCTGTAATACAACTGTATTGGAAGGGATAAGGGGCTGATGGCATCGTAAACATGGAGAAAAACACATGCACATTATCTAAGATGGCTATGCAGTTATACCAACTGCACAGAAGTGCTTTTGCTTACAAAACTTATTTTATTCATTTGTGAACTTGCACAAATTGTTGCTGGAAAAAAAAACCCAAAACGCTAAAAATAAACAAGATGTACCCCTATCACAGTTATGCAAAGAGAGAGAAAAAAGTACTTTTGGTACAGTTTGAACTACAAAAAGGTTCTTTTGAAACAGTTTAAACCTTTCAGAGTTGTGGTATAAGTCCTCTCACCAGTGTAAGGTGCATCTACAGCAGAGGCATTTTCTGATGATGGCCAAGCCTTTACAGAAGATACTGGATTTCAGGGAGCTTGTATAAACAGTTTTTCAGTGACTCTTGATTAAGAATTTTTGCCAGTACAGATGACAGTGTAAACTTTTTCTAGTGTAAAGGCTTGTCACCTTTTTTTCCATACTGTATGCTGATTGCTAGTGTTAATTATGTGTCTGTTTGGATGTTAATTTCCTAGCATGCACGTTATACATCTTGCATATGACATCAGTTCTCTCTCCCCAGGTGGATAGTGCAATGATATGCGAGGCTAGTTACRTAAGGAGTCCTAGGAAGCACACATTGCTGTTAACTACTGTTCATCTTTACCTTTGTTTCCCGGATTAGAGATAGACAATATCAGTCTGTGGATCTGTAGTTGTACTGACCAAAGAAAAGGCCAGGAAGCAAACCTACCAGTGAAACACAGTTGTGAGTGAACATTTATTAGCAGACTCTCAAGTAAGGAGCTAGGGCTGAGTTTAGCAGTCTGTTTCAGGTTATTGTTACTGGACCTAGAGGAAAGAAGAGAAAGATATGTATTAACTCCTCCAACCCATTTGCACTGGCAAAATTGTTGTAGTGCTAAATATATTTCAGAACCACTCCAAGAATATGCTCTCTCTCATACATAGAGAAGTCCTACCTGACAAATCTTAATTGAAAAACATTAAAAAATACATACATTTCTCAACAGTGTTCCGTTTTCATTCTGTGGGTTTCAGGAAACCCCATCTCTATTGCAAGTGACACTAGAAATGAGATACTGCTTTACTACACTTGCTTATATTTTCACTTCTTTAAGTGGACCCCCACACCACCCACACACTTACTGAATAAGATGATCTTATAATATCTGGTCAGTTAACTCAATAAAATCAACTGAATTTTCTTTATAGGCAAGTGCTTTTATACCATTTTTAACACTAAAAGCAAGCTTTGAAGAAGTATAAATAATTAAATTGAAAAGAGTTTGATCCAAAAGACATTTTAAAACCTGTTAAGAAGAATAACAGATGGAGATAAAACATAAAAGGTGACTTCAGCCTTATGCATATTTTTCTAGAGATTTAGTAGTTCATTAAGTAAAAGAGAAAAGATTTTTAATAATTGTAGTTTCTTATAGATGAGTTGTAATAGTCATATAGAGAAAAAAAAAATCAATTCAGGGTTTGGCTTGCCCTTTGAAAAAATAGAATGGGCTAATACATTCACACATTTAGTATGTTTATAGAAGTATCACAAAGGCTAGCAGTATCAAAAGTCTGATTTCTAATTTGTGAAATCATTTTTATTACGAAATATCTAGTATATTCCCATTGCTGATGTGCAACAACCTAAATCTTCATGGCTCTTCATGTCTACTTTTATTTATTACAGTGATATTCATAACAGCTTTGCTGATGGGTGTTATTTCAGTTGGTACATGGAAAAGATAAAAACAACAATACCATATTGTACAGAGTTTTTATTTGTACCATCATTATATGCTGACTTTCCAGAACTTTCAGAAAATTAAGCTTATAAATCCATCTTTGGGATTCATCAGATTCAAACTTTACATTTCACAATGTATGGCAATCACAAATGAAAGTAAGAGCAATTAAGGAAGCAGTAATTGCTGAGGGGTGGGGGGTCCTGCCAATAACAGGCTAATTGCTATATCTAAGAACTCCTGACCCCTCCTCTAAATTGAAAACTAAAGAAATGAAAAAATTTTTGAGGTTTGGTTAACTGTTATAAGTTTCTTTCATACTTTCTAYTGATTTTTGTTTATTTGTTATTTTTCTGTTGTGGAAAACTGAGTTCTAGGAGTCACTCTTAGAAAAACTGCTATTCAATTCAAAATATTAGAGTTTATTCAAAACAAATATATCAACTGAATGATCATTTTTAGTTACATATTGGTTGGCACGTGTTTTTCAATATATCGTTACTTGTTACACTTCTAGCCATACCAGGGACTTTCTGTGATATTAAGAGTTATGACCTCCCCCAACCCCTTTAAAAACAAGCCAACAAACAACCCACTATTGTCCACAATACAACTTAGCACCTATACTTTGCATTGAAGTACTTATAAAATTAATGCATGTAGTGAGGTGCTTAAAATGGAATGCAAACAACACTCTGCATGCAATTGCCTGGATCTAGCACTAAGGACATCAGTGTCTTAAATTCCTGCTCTCTCATATCTTATATGGAGCTGTGGAGAGATGCCTGCAGTTTCACAGTACAAAATGCTTTTTCTTTTAGTAGTTCCCTACATGCTTTCCCTGAAAATTAGAATGAGGATTTTATTTTAAAGTTTTACTGGATGAGGAACTACTTCTGCTTAAATGTACCTGCATGCAGTGACAAGTTTCAGATGCCTGCAGAATATTAGGGTTAAAAACTGAAATCTTAAGGAGTTTTGGAAGTGATTGAACACAATTTTTGGACTGCAGTTTTGTACTGTTGTGCCAAAATTCCACATTACATTTTAGAAAATAGAAAATGGCATCTTTTATAAGCACCATTTATCTGCTCATATATAGAAATATAATCAAATCACTCTGGTGGAAATAAAGGGAAAAAAAAGAGATATCCTAATAGAATCTTGGTTCTCAGGATAATACATCCAAAGCTAATCCTTTTTACTAATGGAGAGAGACCCTAAGCAAACAGGCTTTTTTCTATTATGCATTGGGAATGTAGGTGCAGAAGGCTAAATCCAAATTCTGTTCAAGTCAGACTGAGGTATTCTGTTGTCCTTCAGCAGAGTTGGCATCCAAAGAGAATAAACAACTTAGATTTCATTAGCCTGAAAAGAGATCTCCGACATCCAAGTATGACTTTATAAATGCAAGCCATCTTTCATCTCTAATCTAGAGTTAGAATTCAGTACATAACATTTAACAAAAGCAAAAAAGGGGCAAAGTCAGAAACAAAGATTTTTATGCAACAAATACCTATTGAATTTTTTTTATTTATTTATACAGATAGCTACTTAGTTCCAACAGAGAGAAAATACATATGATTTATTTTAAAGGGTCCACAGCTTAAAATTAGGCTTCTAATATAACATTTATGCATGTTAATGCCTACCTTGATTTATCTCAAATATTGATTGAACAATTCCTTAGGAACACAACACTTACTGTTTCTGAGTCCAGGAAAGTCCACTTAAAGTTTTCTTTAAGTGTTCTTTCTTTAGTTACGTGTAACATCAGATATAGATACCACCACTGCTTAAACTGTAAGTTATATGCAATATTGTAATTTCGTTTCAAAAGTTGCTAAACACTTATCAGTGTTTAAGGCAATATCGAGAATTAAGGACAGTTTGTATTATTTGCATTGCCAAAATAGATCCTTAAAATGCAATGATCAAATGACATTTTTAAAGCATTAGCATAATGTATTATTTTTAGTGGTCTTAGAAACTTTCAGTAGTAGGCAATATTAGTGCCTTTTTTTTTTTTTTTTTTTTTTTTTTTCAAGCCTTGTGGACTTCAGCAGTCATACCCTAAAGCAATCTCTTACCGTATTTTCAGATCAGGATTCTAAAGTCAACCTATGAATTATTTTTCAGTGATATCTTTGTTACTACGATATTGACTTGAGTATACCCCTAAGCATACCTGATCACTTCCTTCATCCACAGCTGTTCAAGAAGACTCATCTGAGCTATTATTGTCTTAAGAAAGAGGCTAACTATAAAACCTTTTTTATATTATATTAAAAAAAAAAAAGTTGCTTTAGAGAACTGACTAATTCAGTCGCCATCTTTATTCATGCAGGGGTTAATGAGAATCTGGCATCAATTTAAGTATTAATACCTAATCAAGCAAGACACCTGAGACTGAGTAACTAGCAGATGTTTGTTGAATTGGAACCTTAATGGCTCACCAATCAATAGAGTAGCATAAGAGCATTTCTTCTGCAATTCCAATAGGAGCAGATGTGTTTAAACAGAAATGTAAGTGTGTAATAATTAGCTAATTCAGTGTGAATAGCAACAATTATCAGTTCTAAGGACAGAGAATAAAAAAAAAAGGAATCTTTCATAAAATACATACATCCTAAACATTATTCCTGATTCAAATATTGTCTCTCCTGATGAAAACACCTCTCTATTAAATGCATGGAAAGAATTTAATGATCTATTTGCATGCAATGTTTTTCTTATTTCCTCACTGGYCAAAGTACTAATTAGTCTGCATTGTAAACTTCGTAGATGTGACTGTAATGCACATGATGAGATCTGTATCTTGGGTGCAATCATAAGGGATTTTAATGTCATTTGCAAAGTAGGTGGCTGAATAACAGCATGGAGGTGCAAAAAAGGATAATATTCCTTGTTGTCATGAATTCTGTATTGATGGTTATTAGAATAGGAAGTTCTGATTGATATCAGGTGCAGGAATCTCATACCTGAATAGAAGCTTCTGTCCTAATTCCCATTTGACTTTTTTTCTCTAATGCGCTGTTCATAAGACCGTGTTTATTACATTTAATAGATATTATAAAATCTGAGAGAAAAAATTTTTAAAAATCCACACCATTTTATGATGCTGACAAAGTTTAAAGTAATATGCGTTGTTCTGCACATGCTTATGGTAGAGAAGAGATTATGACTCAAGCTTAGTTTTCATTAGTGACAAAGTGCATGTAGAAATTATAAATTAAGAGAAAATTAGAAAGAAAGGTTGGAGGATAAAATTATACTAAATTGAAAGTTATAAAGTATAGAAAATAAATAATACATGTAGGGAAAAAATTTGTTGGCAGGGCTGAAGACTGGAAGTTTTTAAAATATATATTAAGAATAACAGAAATAGGAGAATGTGTAGGCTTGTTACTAAATAGAGATGATAAAAATTAATAATCCTGTAAAAAGACAGATCACTTAAATTTTTCTATTCTGGAAAAAAAGCAATTGAATTTTTTGTGACATGAGGATAATCAGATAATTTCGAGTCAAAGAGGAACTGAGAATGATATTAAACATACTCTACTAGAAAATAAAGAAAATGGAGTACATTTCAAAATACAGAATATAAACTAGGAAAAGTAAATTAGAATTTTTTATAAGGAAAAAGTGATAAATTGTAGGAAGCTTTTAAGGAACCAAATGTATTCTACATACTGAAATGCCAATAACCACCATGGAAAAGACAGAGAAAATAAATATTTTTGTAATTGTATTATCAACAAAGCAGAACACGTCAGATGATAATAAACAAGTTTTACAAGATGCTATTGAGAATCTCCAACAGGGGAAAAATACATCCGTCAAAGACAAAAGGGAACATTTTAGGAGCCAGCAAGTACTAGTAGATCCAGAGATTAAAAATAAGTGAAAGTAATGCAGGATGTTAACTTTTGTCTTACTATTCTCGAAGTATAGAAAGAAATCAAAGCTGATAGGACCTATGGAACACATATTCATGTCATAACCATATGTTGTTCTAAGAAAGCAGTAATTCTAAAAAAGGATCTAGGGATCATAGCGGGGATTTTTTGAACCCTATCTAATCTCTTTTACAAACTAKACTGAAGTAAAATCAAGTTATTGGGCTTAATGCTGGGATTCATGTATGAAATTCAATATCACATAGGGTACAGAAAATGAAACTGAATGCTCTTGTGCATCCAATACTGACCCAGTCTTTACTATTATAATAGACATTCTCTATAGACCAGTCAAGGAAATGACTAGTTGACAGACGAAAAAAGCTGGACACAATAAAAGAAGATTAACCTCTGAGTATTTTAATGGAAGAGACAGTCTGAAGAAAAGATAAGACTATTTCATATCTAGGCTCTGCTGTTAGTCAAGAGAGTTCATAGGAATGGAATATTTGGAGCAGATGAAGTGGAACAAGAACATCCTTGCTAAACTAATCAACTACCTGTAAGAAGAAAAATTTCAGTTTAAAAACAAAAATCAAACTTTTGAAGGGAATTGTAGGGATAAGAACTGCATACAGTTGTAAGAATTTCAAGGACAAGAATCAGCTGGAATTCTGACAACTTCATGGGTAACAATAAATAAAATACCAAGTAAAATAATTCAGTTGCTTAAATATAAGTATCTAGTTCAATTTGAGATRCCTTAAAACACCTGAGACATCTTCACCTTTCTGGCAGACAGGACACATGACCTACAGCAAGCCCATATGCTTCTGGAGAGGCACCTGAAGGCCAGGCAGAATACCCTGTTGTCTTTGTTTAGGGAACTGAATCCCACTTCTTCTGACAGTAGTGATGTCTCTGGGAAATGATGGATGTAATTAAAGGAAGGAAATATAACGTGTTTTGGATGTGTTGCTGGAGAAAGAAATCTGTCAGTGATAAACAGAAGAAGATGAAGGGCAAACCTGAAAGTTGTGTAAGAAGAGCTTAAGATTGCTAAGGCAAATAAATTAACACTGAACATACATTGGTAGATCTGTTTTATCATGCACTCAGTGACACAAATGAAATGTGTTGATAATTAGAACCATGAAAAAACTGTATACATTTTTTTTCAAAAATGCGAAAAAGTAGTCACTAAAAAAAGCAAACAAACGCCTCTTTTTTAGTTCAGTTGTGGTATCTGAAATTTCTTTTAACCTATTATCTTTAAACAAGTTAATCCAATGTAAATTATTCTGTTACCTAATATCTAATTCAGTTATTGCGTTTAAAGTTGTGAAATCTGAAACTCTTTAGAAACATGTTAAAACTATAGAAGGGAGTCTGAGAAAATGTAAAAATCTAATACCCCTTTCTCTTTGCATCTTTCAAAATCCAAACTTTATTTTGTCTTTTTGTATAATGAGTCCAAAAAAATGGTGATCTAAACATTTTATCTACTGGATAAGACCTCTTCAAAATGGATCTAAAATTTGAAGCAATGTGTTAAATTAAATTTAAGAGATACAAGCAAGACAAGAACAAGTTCAGTAACAGCAGCGAATGTGAAGCTATTTAATTTTACAAATTGTCTTTAAAGAAAGAATAGACCTCTTTTATCTTTTACAACATTGCAACATTAGACAAGTAAACATTAATCTCTAAAAGGAAAGAAAAAGTATTGATTTCATAGAATATGTTAGGGAATAATCTTAGGGAATTAAGTCGGAAAGTAATCTGTAAAACTCCAGAGAAGTTAATTGTGATGAATTACAGCTCTTAATAAAGAAAAATACATAGTGTCATTTGGAGAGGAAATTTAAATATTGTAATGTAGTTTATTGACAGATGGAAAATTTGCTTCTCCGCATTCTCTCTGCTTTCTCCAGACTTCTCTGTGATTCCACAGAAAGTCAAGAATCATAGGGGCATTTCTGCTGAAAAACATATACATACATCCACGTAGTTTGGCTCAAGATGTAGCTGTTCAGAGAACAAGAGCAAACTTATTGATCATGAAACAGCTGGGCCAAGGGCATTACCAGAGAATTTATAGTTATCAGCCACATCAGGTAAAGTTACCATAGGCAAAGGTATTCCTATACCTAACTTGTTCTACTTCCAACGGGAAGTAAGATGCCTTAGTAGGAATTAAATGCTTTAATATCTTTGTCAATTTGGTCTTTTGTCCTATTAATTCTAAAAGGGGACAAATTTAAGGAAAATAAAGGGAGCTACGGAAAGTAGATGCTGTAAGAGGATACTACCCTATCTCTGAATAAACTATATTATACTTAGGAAAACAGAAAGAAAACAAATTCTCAGATCAAATTATAAAATTGTAGTGAAGGTGAAATGAACTGTAAGATGAGCTGAACTGATGTTCATAGAGCAAGAACTTTATCCTAAAACTTGATTTGAACTACAATTTCATATGTGGCTTGAAAATATTCTTGAAATGCTCATACCATATTTGAAGAGGGAAACTCCTTTCCTTTAGCTTAATGATGAAAAGAAATTAATTTCATGACAGAAGTAAATTGACTTTGTATAAAAGAAGGGGAAAAAAATTAAACTGTAAGTGTTAGGGTTTTGTTAGTGTTAATATTAAAGACACTGATGTGTCTTAGATAAGAAGCAATAAAGTCTGAAAAATAAATTCTGCACAGTGAATATTATGCTTAATATTCATGAGTGAAGATACATAAAACATGACATTTTTTAGTTTAGTTGCCAAGGGAATAAAATTCAAATCAAAACAAGAGAGATTTTGTTCTAGTTATTTTATGAGAATATTTTTGTTTGGGGAAGGCTGTTCATTTGTTTTGCTTGTCTGTTTTGGAGAAAAAATAATATTCTCCTCAAATAAATTTTTTTGAGTAATTTCTAGCTTCCCAAAATGTTAGTACACAGAAGTTAAAAGAGGAAATTGATGGAAGTACACAAAGAAACACTTTTAAATCTGAAAACCCATTAATATAGCTCACAATGTCCCTCCTCGATTTTAAACAAAAATTTTATTAACCTTAGTCAAAATTCATTAATAGATTTACTGAAATTATGAATAAAACCTCTCATTTGCTCAGTTAGTTTTCTCATATTAATAGCTTAGTTATTAGTGTACAAGTTGTGATATGTGATTTATTTGTAAAGAATTTAAACAAATCAGTAGTCTAAATTCATCTTCCATAATTTTATTTGTTGTTAAACTAATGATTTACTATTGTTTGGTAAAGATACCTAATATTTAGGTTGTGATACTTATCAGTAGAATGGTTTCCCTTTTAATAAGTCTTTAGACTCTACTGAGTACCTTTAAATATCAAAAAGTCCTCCCCTTCAAAAAGTTAATAATTTTGTTTAAATGATTTAAAGTTTCGTATAAAGAGTAATTTAAAGAGTCATATATAAATGAAATGAAGAGTCATCATGTAAAGATGCGTAAGAGCACAGTATTTGCTCCTTCATACTATCTGATTCTGTCTTAAAGAATTTTTAGAAGAATTTAGAGGAATTAGGTCATGAAAGAATATAACATACAACAATCCACCAGAGACTTTCAGCTTTCTGATGGTTCAGACCTAGGAACAGAGGAGGCAACCAGAGGGAGAGAAAGATGACAAAAAAAGATTTTTGAGAGCTTATTTACAAGACATCTTTTCATAATACAGGATTGTGATTATTGAAAGGAATAATTTCAACTGTTCTGATACTGATAGATTCTATATGAGCTGTAACCATTTGTGAAGAGTAAAGAAAAGAAGACAAGACCCTGGTATGCTTCAGACAAATCAAAGCCAATTGGATGATACTTGTTGTCTCTAATATTTATATGTTCTACAGTGGTACTTTGAGTGCTTTGCAGTGTTATAACCACTTTACAGAAATAAAGTTAGAAGGGGTCTTTGCCCACAGTTACCCTGGAAGGCAACCACAGACAAAGTGTGAAGTGAAAGAAAGGTACAGTGGTGAATTATATTCTCACACAACACATCAGTGGTGAAAATTAATAAAAAAAATCACGTCTCTTAATTTCTCTCCAATGTCCTGTCCACTAGAGAACACTGAGAAAGAATTACTAAGATTAATACAGAATGAAATAGTAATGCTGGCTGATAAATGTTGTTTTCTTGATACAGAAACATTCACAAAAATATCAGTATTTTGACAATGGTGACAAGAATGCAATCTAATGGTTTCGTATACTTGCTTCATTAAATAACTTTGAAATGTTCTATTGCAATTTTTAAATTTTAATTTAATTCACTTAGACTATTACATCAATGTAATGCATTTCTACGTTATCTGATATGGGTCAAAATATAGTGAATTAAATAAGATGGAAAATATTTTTCTCTGGTTTCACATGGAACTTTTAGAGCATATCAAATCATTATTTCATTATAGAAATTGTAATTTTGTAGAAAAATGTAGCATTTTGTTCTGATTTAGAATGAAAAAAATCAAGGTAGTTATAGCCTTATTGAACATACTTCCAATTATAGTTACTTATAAGTAGAATAATACTGAAAAATTGTGTACTACAATTTTATTATACCAGAATGGTCTGAAATTTTTGAATGAATTATTTCATGTCTGTACCATCTCGAAAATAACAAAAATCAGGATATTTGCTGGACAGAAGAAGCACTACAATTATCTTGTTTTAAACAGGTGCATTTTCTCAGTGATCCCATCCTGCTAACTTTGATGTGGTAGGAGTGGTACAGCCATGATGAGTTACAGGCATCAGATAAGCTTTATAGGGATAATTAATATTTATTATTAGACATATACAGCTGGGGGTTGTGAGTAGGGAGGTGAAGATTTTAGATATGCAAAAAATCTAGGGCTAAAACTAAATCTAAGGCTAAAAAATCTAAGACTAAAATGTAAGACTCAGATTTTCCTTTTGTACTTATGGCCTTGTGACAGTATGACAGTATGTCATCAAAGTCAATGAAGGTTGAGGATTCTGAAGCCGTGGTAAGATTAGATCTTGGAGAAGAAAGGAAAAAACTTGTAATCTTGGGTATGTTCAGCATTAATGGATAGAATGTGGTGTCAAATTCATGTTTATTAAGTTATATTTTTTTTACCAAAACAGGAAAATGCTGAGTGAACCGAGAAATCAGAAATTAAAATACAAATACACTTATAAGTAGAAATGGAAATATGGCACTTKTGTCTAAATAGAAAGACATTACCTCTTTAAGCCAGCTGCAAAAATTCTCAGGCAAAAACAGTAAACTCCTTATGGATTTAGAAATTCTGATTTTATTTATTTCCCTAGTGAACAAAATATTCTCAAACATTTACAATTTAAATGGATGTGGTTGTACTTAGTAATCCATATTATCTAAAGCCTAACTATGCAATCTTGATAGAATATCTTTAAAAGTTGTTTAAGATTATCCAAAGTGTAGTTCTCAGCGCAGGAATACATTTTCAACATCCCTGTGAACAGCAACTAATTTTTACCTTGTTACAAATATTCACAGTGATACATCTTCATAAAGATTTCGTAAGAAAATGGATCTTTCTCATCCCTGAATAATATTTTTGCCTCATTCCAACAATTAAATCGTGCAGTTGAAAATTAGATATATTTTTATTTTCTTTAGAATTACACTAAATGCTGTCTTTAAAAGTCAGAAGGTTTTAATATTAAAATTTATAAAGACAAAGCAGTGGAAACAGTTATGAGTATTTTGCACGTCTTTAAAGGGCATCTGTATTATGAAAGATCAGAGAAGTTCTGTTGCCTTTCTGTCTTATCTGTTATATATTTTGTTCTTATTTTAATAACACTATCACCTATCCAATCTACTATTATATTTTTAAGAACTTTTTTACAAACACTCTTAGAAGCTTAAGCATTTCCTTCAAAATTTATCATCCTTTTATTCAGTTGTAAGTGAGGTTTGAAGTGCCTCATAAGGCAGAAATACATTTTTTAATACAAGACACAACTTGTTCTTCATGTCTTTAAATTTAGTGTCCTTGGTAACATATATGTCAGTGAGGACTAAGTGCTTCTTTATGGAAAGAAAAGTAAGCTTATACTAGCTGGCTAGAAGTTTGGATTAAGCTGTTTACAAAACAATTTATTTCAGTTTGTATTTTAAAGCTTTATTTACACTGTTCTAAAATAGCATGGTGATTCACATACTAAATGCTCTATTTTGTTTAATGGTTTTTGGAATGACATTCATTCCAGTCCATCAGTCTTGAGGAGAAGTCAAGGAGGTCAAGGAGACTTAGAATATGCCAAAAAAAAAAAAAAAAAAGTAAGTCTTAGAGGAGGAGATAATATACATCTACTTTGGTTATGGAAATATATGTCCTGTTCTGCTTTTTTCTGTAGCTCTTCAGAGTACTCATTTTCTACTTTCCATTCGCTGTTAGARTGACATTAGTGCTTCTTTCCAGAACCACCACTGAATATCCTTTCTTGTTGCTTTATAGAGAAAGCAAGCGCAATATAGTAATTACAGTAAGAATTGTCAAGGCATTATTTATGCCTGTGAAGAATAATTTAGCCTTCTTTCCACAAAGATCTTATAATGAATGCCTTTTGTTCAAGAAATGCTCTACTATCATTGTTCACTTTGGAAATCCTATTGACCCCACTATAATAATTCATATCCTAAAAAGCTTTCAGGGCTCTCCCTCCTTGACCTTCATTGTCATTCCTTGACCTGGATTAACACGATACCCTAGAAACACTTCCTTCATGCATGCCAAATGTGCAATGACATACATCTTAATAATTTATTCCAGTGCAATGCTCACTTTTACTATATGCCTGCACAAAATGTGTCAGAATTAGTATAATTTAATCATCAGTAATACTGGCTCTCTAACACTTAGCAGAACATAATGAAATTATTAAAAAAGATTATGCTTATTCAGCTTCTGTCTTCTATCAAGTGTGAAGACTGTCATAAGGGAATGTAAATGACATAATTAAAAAAGTTTTACATAAATGATTTTTAAGAATGACTTTTCATTTCAGAAAAAAAAGGAGAACAGATGACTATTTGCTTAGAATATTGATCATGAAATTAGGCCACAGTGTGTCTGTCATATAGGAATAATTTAGGCATTTGTAATAGATATGAGCCTAAGATATTTACTAATAGAGTTAATTTAATACCTAGCTTTAATAGCACCTGTTTCTAGGCACATCTGCAGAAGTGATGGGGTTGCATTTACATTCAGTATATTGAATTTGTTGCAGAAGGCTAAAATGTTAGAGAATAACAATACATTTCCTTCAAATCTGAAGCAATAACAAGAAAAACAATTATATCGGGCATTGAAATTCCAGATGCAGAAAGAGGATAAAAAATGTTGCTTCTTAAAAATCTGATATACTGTATTCTTGTCAAGGACTAGACTATTCTTCATTAGTTATGGGAAGAACATTTTGTGCATTGTCTTTGAACTGAGTGCAATTGAAAGTACTTATTAATATTTTCTGATATCTAACATGATTTTATATGATATCTCTGCTATGTGTATCATGCTTATTCTCTTGTTCTTTTTTTTAAATACATGGCACAAATCCTGCAGTGTGATGAGTTATGATACAAAAAATTAGATTAAATGGAACTATATGAGTCCTTGATTTCAGTTCTTCCAACTAAATTTAGGCTAGGCTTTTTTTTTTTTTTTTTAAGGTTTATAACATTCCATCAAATATCAGGATGTGAGATTAATACTTTACATTTTGTTGAAGTTTATTTTTTAACTTAAAGAGGTAGAGGAGGACTTAATGCCTACTTAGGCTTGCATTTTCCAAAACATTGGCTATGATGTATTTAATACTGTCTGTAAAATTTTTAAGACAAAAGAATAAATAAATAATTAAAATCAGGTGCAATATAAAACTTTCTTTCATAAAATATTATTAGGCAGTACTATTTAGTTATACAGGAAAGATATATTATCTATGGCATAACATTAAAAAGTGTCTGACTAATTATTCTCTAATTGTTTCTTGCTTCTGAATATATGTTCACCAGAATATATTCATGAACTCAGTAATTTTAGAACACTTTATAGATGCCCTGATAGGTAGGTTGAAAAAAGGAATCCACCAGTGTATTTCAGTTTTGATTTTATAAAAGTGCTTTTATTTTTAATTATTTTATTTATTTTGCTTTTATAATAGCAATCCTCAATTAAAATATCCAACTTCCTCCCATATCCTGGATATAAACAATCATTTCTGTTTGATGATTCCTTTCCATTCTACTTTAAATGACTTAATCAATGTAACCATGAGAAATATTTCACTAGATGGTATAAGCTTAAAACTTTGTGGCCATTATTATTCTCATATATAGTTTCAAGACATATTTGAGTGACCTATTTACACCTGACTCACAGATATTATTCATAAAAAATAAATAAAACCCCCTTATGTCTAATATAAAAAATACTCAAATATGATATAACAGTGGTGAATCTGATTAACAAACAATCTATATTATGCTCTTAAGAAAGACACAGGAATAAGAATTCCTGTTGTAAATATTTATGATTTTAAGAACATATTTTGTATCTAAACTTAGCCAGATATTGAAATCTTACTACAAATACAAAGCGGGAGACAGTGGGATAGAAGAGATATTAAGAAAAGTAAAAAATAAACTCAGATAAAGAAATCATCATAGAAGAAATTTAATCATAGATATCACATGCTTTTATGGCCTTTGTCAGTGTAATTCTGATTGCATAATAATTATTGCAAGTTTTCATTAAGTCTTTCATGCTAATAAGGAAAAATACCACCATTTTAAAGATGAAGACCTGAGACATGAGTTGTGATTCTCTTTAAAATATATCTCTGATCCTGCCAAGCTGGAAGAACAGTATTTCTCTTGATCAGTACTAACCTCCCCTCCCCAACTGAAATGTGAGACCCATCTTTAGACACTTAAAAGCTCAGTCATCAATGTTTTTTTCATAGTCAGTTGAGAAAGATAGGGACCTTATACACAAATCATTTTTCCTATCTTAGGTCATTATTTTAGTACAGGGTGAACTGCCTCCTAGATATGCCTGTCTTCTTTCTACTGTCTCCATTGACTAAAGTCAGGAGACTAAGGTTAACTGAGATAAATCTACCTCAAGTGACTTACTGAAAAACACAGGAGGTCTGTGACTGAACCAAGAATGAGACTATGTGTTTAACCCTAGCTGACGGTCTTACCCTTAGAACATCCTCCATACATAACAAAAGATTAAATAAAAATGAAGTTTAAAAGTATTAGAGAGAAACAAATCACAAAGGAATGATCTGAGATAGGTCATTCTGGCAGGGAGGTGATTGAGGAGGAGGCACATGTTTGCCCACATGCATCATTAATTAGCAACTTGAATAAAAACAAATCAACATCATCATTATGTGCTATTTTTGCTCATTAGATACAAATGAGAGCAACTATGAAATCTGCAGGTTTTTTAGGGGGAAAAAAGTGTCATTAGAAAAGAAGAAATCTTAACTATTAGAAAATGTGTTCTTCAAAACAAAGCAAGCCAGTTCTATTTAGTCACTTTTGGAGAATTTTACAAAAATGATTGGACTTTAAGTATATGATTTTTCATGAAGTGAACAGAAAATTATTCCCCAGAGATCCTGCAGAGGATTTTCAACCTCGAAAGATGGAATCTGAAAGCCTAGGTGTCTGACATTTGTAGTACACCTTTCCAAAAGCATTCATGCATAAGCATTGCTTATACATTATAGAATGTATGGTACTTTAAAAACAGCATGAAATTCTGCCAGTCATAAAATCTCAATTGCTCTATGCATGAACATTTTGTTTTTTGGGGGTCTTCTTGTTCTGCCTGAAGAGAGTCTTACTGTTTGGAGAATAAGTGGGTCTTGGACTTTTCCATCAGGATCTATTCAGAACTAGTATCACCACGCTAGTTCTCTCTCACATAGAGAGAGAAGCTACCAAGGACATTTTTCAGTGTATCTTCTTTCCCTTCATGCTCTCACTCTTCTTGCCACCTCACCTTTTACTTACTTTTGCCTTACCTTATTTGTATTCATCCTTATTCTGTTGCTACTCCTTTCTTTTTTGTTTTCGCATCTTCTCATTTTAGATTTTCCAAGGGAATGATGCTGTTACAAGCAATACTGATTAATCACAGTTCTCTGTGGCTTGGTTCTTCTTTCCAGGATGTGAGAGAAACAGAAATCCATCCTAGCTTTCAGCAAAAATAAAGAAAAGAAGAGAGTCCACAAATGCCTTACACTCATCCCACTTGAACCTGAACTTATCTCAGTGAATTATGAAGATATTTGCAAAAAGCCTAGTGACTAGATTTGAAAGGAAGGAAGTTGAAGTAGGAAATGGAGTAAAATTATTTCATCCAGATAATTTATGAGGAAGTCAGTAGAAAATGATTTCTTTTTCTTATCTTCTTTTTTCAATTAAGAAACAAAACAAGAAACTCCATGTGTGCAGGGAAGTCCAAAATAAAAAAGCAATGTGGGATTCATATACCATACCAGCTTCTTTCAGGTGTGAAGAGATATGATATCACATATTCTCTTTTTAACTTTCCCCTGCTAAATCAAATATATCTTAATCAAATGAAATTAATAATGAAATGCAGCCTTTTATAATTTTCTAAAGATATCTTGAAGTGAATGCAGATTACAGTCCATGTTTCACAGGTTGTTACACGCTAAAACCTGTCCATCTGGGTCCTGAGGCTGATGGTTTCAATCTTCCTCAGGGAGAATGGAGAGGGTTTCAAGTCATTGGTATCCTGAGGTCTTCACCAGGAGAAAGATGATGTTCATGTTGGAGGTTTCTTCATCTTCAGTCTTGGAATCCACTTGGGTTTTAGYGCTTTCTTAGCTCGGTTTGCTTCCTTCCCACTGGTTCCCAGCTAAAGTTTTAAATTTGCGCAGGAATCTCCCCCAGCCTCAACTATCGTTTTTCATGTAGTCAGACCTGTACCTTAAATAGTATTTGCAGAGCTTCAGTTAAAACAGATGAGGCAGTGGCCACTTGGCCACCAGTCAACTCATAAAATAAGCTAAAATCAGACAAGTTCTGTGACCCTGCACAGTCAAGTCAGTACAAAGGCTGCAGCCTTTTACTAATAATGGTAAAAGTCATATTTTCTAGACCGTACAGCACACCACGACAGAGTCATCAGGTAAGAAAAGAAGGAGGAAAAACACTAAGTCACAGTCTATAAAGAATAAATTAATCAAGAAATCTGAAAGGAATAATCATGAAACTTAAATTGAATTTGTGAGATTTTTCCCGTGTAGAATTATTATCAAAAGATATAGAAATAGGAAGAAATAGACACATAAAATACTGTCAGATAATTCTTTATTAGGTCATACTGACAAGCTACTTATATGCTAACAGTAGATGATGGAYGAATCTGGAAAGCAGAACTGCAGCAGGTAAACAATTTGAAACAAAGAATCTATATAGCGTTTGTTTTTCTATTTTGCTTATGAATAAATCTGTTCTATTGATACTGGCAGTCCTATTTACTATTTAAAATATTATTTAACATGAGTAAGAGTAGCAGAATCCACTTTCTTCTCCAGTGCTTCCAAGCATTTATGATTGACCCAAGAAAAGGTCATCAAGTAAGATGGTTCATGTCTTTCCAAAACCAGTTTACATGCACTGGAAATATTAAAAATGTCAGTCTACACTCTTTCAAATACTGTATAGTTTTCTGCAAACAGGTTTCAGTCTATGGATGGCTCAAGAAGTGCAAACTGAGATTTTTTTTTAGGTATTAAAATCATGATCATTCGAAATTCTAGTTCTAATTGGAACATATAATTGTTTCTTTTTTGAATTAATATGACTTTTAAAAAGGAAAATATATATATATTTCTACAAACACACATTCAATTACAGCATCCAAATTCACTCCTCCTTTGAAGGCTTGGTTGAAAGGCCTGCTTTTCAATCAATATTTTGCATGAGCTGGGCAAAAGTCTGAATAGCTGAGCAGCTTAACAGCTGCTGAACCTTCCTCTTGGTGCAAAACCAATAGCTGTGCCAGTCTGAGTGTGTGCGGAAGAACATTTGAGATAACAGGAATCTCAAGGCAGATTTTTTTAGTTAAGAAGGAGAAATGAAGGATCTGTTTCATATTTTAAGTGGCCACACTGAATCGATTCAGATTTGTGCCTACCACACTTAACTATAGAATGCAGTAGCAGGGAAAGGGAGCGTTTGGCACATCTATGGATTTTGTCATTTGTTAAGGAAGTGAATTTTGCATTGTGATCACACTATATTTTTATCTAGGGAGACCACTGCATTTGGGATTGATGTAAATTCCACCCAGCATATGTATTTTGCATCAATGAGACAAACATTGCCAAAATATTTAACATGGCTTAAGATTTTCGTGTCTGGCCATGTGGCATGAGTACACAGATTTATTATTATAATCTGTAATACGTATGTGTGTGTGTGTGTGTGTGTGTGTGTGTATACACACACACACACATATACATATACACATACACACACACACATATATATATATAAATAACATGCAATAATGTATTATTATAATTATACCATCTCAGAGACCTTGCATGTTAGTCAATGAAACTCCATTCACATGACTGGGAAGCTTTTACATGACATAACTCTATAAATCATGTAGCTTACGCGCAAAAAAGGTCAGTCACTTCTTTTACATTATCCTCTTAAATGTATCATTTTCAGAATAAATCTATTTCCCAGCACAAGAGCTTGCTAAACCCATATCCACCTTCCCAAGTCTTTGAATCTACATTAAATCAAATAATCTCAAACAATACATTAAAAAAAAAAGGGAAAGAATGAATTCATTTTCTTAAAGGAGTACATTTATAGGGATAGTTATTTAGTAAAGGGATCATGTACTGTATTTGCTATTTTCATCTACAGAAACCTCTGAGTGATAAACACTGATGACTTCAGGATGAGCAGTTCATGCATCACAGGAGATGGATATTACTCAGTACCTGCTTTCCTACCATGTAGCTATTGCTATGACTCTGGAACTGTTCAATTAAAACAAAATTAAAGCAATGCTGTTGCATAATAATGTTGTGTAGTGGGGCAGCTATGTAAATGTGTGGGTTGGGGTTACTGAGAGTGAAAGGCCTGTGTGCTATCCAGCAGTATTATCTAATGATTGGATTCTTTTTGTTGACAAAAATATAATAATTAAGGTTATTTTAGTTATCTTTTTAAAAATGTAATTTTCATTTGTTTCAGGTATGCAAAGGACTCATATCTGGAATTGTTAAAAGAAGAAATGTGGAAAGTGTATTTTATCAGAATTTTTAAATGTTTAACTGCATTTTTTGAAAGATATATGATGATGATATGTTTTTATAGGAACTGTGAAAACTGAAATAACTTTGGGTTTGTTTAAATATCACTGAGCTGTCCAGCACAATTAAAATTACAAGGTAGATAACATTGAAGTGGCTACAACTGTCATAAAATACTCTATTTTTGTGCTGACTGAAGAACTAAGAATTATGTCAAAATACATGACAAAGATGTTTTTATAACAAAACTAAAGTTCTTTTTATTTGACATTTTGTTTGGAAAAATTGTAAAGTTTATTTTTTAAATGTCCAGAAACCAATTATCTGTCACCACAGGAAAGACTATTAGTTTGTGATCTCTTCATTTTGATTTCTTATCCTTAATAAAAGATAGCATATTACTACATTGCTCCTGGGGCAGCCAGAAGGGAGACCATGAATCTTGGTTRTATCATTTTTAGTCTTTCTGTGCAAACAGAGCATGCTCTTTGATAGTCAGAGATAGCTGTTTCCCCTAAAACAAAGTTAAAGTTTAGTCTAGTGTTCATCTGTTTAATTCCTGACGTGCAATGGTATGGACGCAGTTCTGCAAATCTTGTTCTGCCTGTCATAAATATATAGTGATATGCTTACAGTCAATAACTTCCTTACATCTGCGTGTGTGTTTGATCACAACATGTGTCAGTTCAAATAGACATCCTGAAAATGGTATATTTAACTTTCAGTTCCTCACTGTAAATTTGCAGCAGCTGATGAATTTACCCTGTAAGAATGTAATATGTACCCTTTTAGGGAGACAGCCCTACAGGTTAAATTAGAATTGACAGACCAAATGCTTTTAATTTTTTTTTCTGATGGTAAACCATTAAGCCTTCATCTAGCCATTTTGTAACAAACGGTCCTCATTATAAAGGAAATCAGTGAATGCTTTTATTTCTCTTGAAGAAAATGCAATTAAAATGAAATAATTCATCCTCTTCTGTGGAAACTGTTTGAAAGATGTAAAATGTTGTGCTTAAATAGGCCTTAGAGTATACTAAACAGCCATCTAGGCAATCTAATTTGTATTCTCAAAAGACAGTCTAAGAGGTCATGCTGGTTCTTCCTTACATTAAAACAGAGTAACTTTACAGGTTAGTGTAATTTAGGTTTGCCAGGTTTTTTTTTGTTGTGGTTTTTACTGTTGCTGAAAGCAAAGCCTTCCAGCCTAACATTTGGACAAAAGAACAATCTCTTACATTATTGATCTGATTGCTAATCTCAACTCATAACTGCTCATCTTTTTAAATTGACAACACAGAAATATATTGCACAGTGTAGAACTAAATCACACTTTCTTTCTTGTTTGGTTGTTTTTTTATTTTTACGATGGTTAACAGTACATTGCATTGAGATTGAGAAATGATTAGGGCAGGAATTATCTGTAATGTAATAACAATACTACTACTGAGAAATAGAATATGGGATTGCTATAGCCAAACAGGGTCAGGCAGGCCTCCTGAGAGCCTGCAAAGGAGAGGAGAATGGATAATCACATTGGTCAGGATAATATCTCCTTTAATTTGATAATGAATATTATATATTTGTGTTTGTATGTATGTATGTGCATATATGTATATGTGGGGGTGGTGCATGAACACACATATACATATTTATACACAGACATACACACACACACCAACACCAACACATACATGTATATTTCTAGGTTTAGCCTTGGCTTAAAAATACCCAATTTAAATAAATCAGAGTCACAGAAAAGACAGGAAAGTTACTCAAGGTCATTTGGTGGTTTAGTGGAAGTCAAGAAGGGATCACCAGTCCCTCAGTTGTTAACTTTGTGGCCAGTGTAGCTAGACACTAGTATCAGAGAGGAGGATGCAGCTGTGGAACATTAAGTGAAAGGACTGAAAAAAGTTAGACAACTTAAAAACATTTTCAACTCCCCTTTCCAAAATCACCAGAG
Organism: Apteryx rowi; assembly: GCF_003343035.1. NCBI lineage: Eukaryota > Metazoa > Chordata > Aves > Apterygiformes > Apterygidae > Apteryx > Apteryx rowi. Next base: position 209,803 of record NW_020451232.1, on the reverse strand, counting down.
CCAGAAATGAAGTTAAAAATGCTGGTGAACAGCTGTTGTGGTGAGGGATGTGTTGAAGGAGCTGTCAGACAGCTAAAGGAGGGGGAATAAAGTAAACAGTTTTCTCCTTATTGTACTCCCAATGGTACCACAGTCACAATAGGCAAGCAGCATAAAATTAAAAATTAAAAACAGTTACTGTAAGATCATAACTATTTTAGTTACATGTGATTTTTATCTGAAGGAGTCTTTGACCTTTTATATACCTCTCTTTTATAACAACAAATATTTCTCAGGTGACTCAAGTGCTTCGTCTTATGATCCGTCCATTAATTTAGATCTACTGTAAATGCTTTTTTCACTGTTCTTGTTTGGTCAAGTAAAAAGAGACTTTAATAGTAAGGGGGATCAGAGGGAAAATGATGAAGGAGCAGTGAAAGTGAAGTAAATTGGTTTTGGTATGGCCTGTCATGAGAGATAAATCAGGATTCTTTCTCCCTCATTCACATTTTTTCTCCCTTAAAAATGCTTTCTTTGTAACAGAAGAAGAAACTTCATTGACTCCTCTTCTGGTTAGCGCAGAGTTACAGTACATTAAGCTTCAATAACTGGTGAACATTACAAACTTTATGTGCATGTTTTTAATTGCATAAGCTAGTGACTCTTGCAGGAGAAAGCAGGAGTCCCATCACTTCCCCTGCTGCTGTACATTTTGAATAACTCTATGTAAATAAGTGCATCCAGCTATGTTCAAAAATACTGTGTCACAAAGGATACAACAGTAAAAGCAAACCTACACTTTTTGTTGGGCCTCTCAAAACTGGATTAGGTAAGCAAAGACTAACCATGTGTAGAGAAATGGTTTCATGAAGCCCCATGGAAAAAAAAGCCTCAGGCTCTCTGCCAATAAATATCCGTTTGAATAATTTTGCTAATATGAAAAAATACGTGCAGATAGTTAAAACACTGACCTTGCAATGGTTTGGATTCATTGAAGTTCAAGGCCAGTAAGGACCATTAAATCATATAGTGTGACCTATATTTCACAAGCCATTACATTCCTTCTAGCTATCCCAGGAATCAGCCCAATAACTTCATTTTGATTAATTGCCTTCATATTTATTTCTGTTGAATTTTTCTGAGGTCAATTTCCATACTTTCACTTTGTCATATATTTTTCCACTAAATAAAACTATTGCCTGTGGTACTCTGCATATTCTCCTTTAAAATATACTTTTCACTGTAGCCATTTCATCACTTTTCTACTATGGGAAACTCACTGTCTTTCCTTATTCACATAAATATGGAATAAAGAGATCTGTCTCAAAATTTTAAGGATAAATAAGATAATATACACTACCTTATATGTTTCATTCTATGTCCACATAACGTCTCTCTTGTCTCATCTTATCTACATTTCATGCAGTTCTGGCTTAAATCAGTGTACATCATCTGCCATGAAATAAAGCCTACCCAAAAGCACTGCTCAGGCAAATAAGACCTTGACTAAATCTGCCTAGCTCTAACTGACTATACGTATATGTATATGTAAAAGAGTAATCTATATCTGGCAGAAATGTATCTCCAGTTTTCAGCTTAAGCAAGTAAGAAAGTAGTCACAAGAAGAGTGTGACAAAGATGCTGAAAATTGCAATGGCAATGCAATAAATTAAAAATAAATAGATAAATAAATAAATAAATAATGGCACAGATAAAGATCTAATTCAGGCATAATATTGCTATATCTCTTGCATTCTTGTCTTTGTCAGAATATTTAAACATAACAATATTGATCTTCTGACCTAGCTGAAAAGTGTCCCCCCTCCCCCCTGCCCCGAATCCATTGTGARCAAGAGTAAGCAAAAAAGAAAGACGAAAATTTTGAAGGTTATATGTAGCTTCTCTTGTAGTAAGGTACTAATTAGTCAGACTAGGCTTCTCACCAACATCATTTAATACCTGAATTGTTCTTCTAAAGCTGGTTTTCTGAGTTTGGGATATGAATTAAGCAAGAATCTGAGTATCTCTTTTACTGGAGTGTTTAGGGATTTGATTTGTATCTACTTCTAATGATAATCTAATCTAAGGTATCCATGCAGAGCTAAGTGGATTATAGTTTTAAATATATTGTCTTCTAGACAATACTATAACACAGATTACTAAAATTTTCATACAGTTGTTCTATAACAAAGAAACAATTTAGCCTTTATTATTTGTAATTCAGTGATGTCAGTCAGTGTTGTACTCATCTCATATACAGACCCCATAGAAACACACATTATGAAATAAAGATATTTTCTGTACCCTGTATAACGGCAATGTGCACTTCAGAATAAACTATTCAGAAGTCTACTGCATTATAATTGCAGTTCTCTTGGGAGCTATTTAATTGAAATAGCTCTGCTTATATGCACAGCAAGAGGAAATGAAAAACAAACAAACAAAAAACCTCTTCAGAGGTTCAAAGAGACAAAGCACTAGGAATTTTTCCTTGTAAAGTGAAAGGAAAGAGGTATTTGCAGCTTCTTGCTAATGTGCTGTTTCTTCCAGTTGGGATGGTAAATTGTAGAAAAAGATTGTTTTCCAACTGCAAAGTAGAGTTATGTGAGAATGATAAAATAATCCTTTGCATCATTTCTAATAACTACATCATCTGTAATACACAAATTTCTATTTGTGTATTCTATTAAAGATAGCTTCATTAAGTAAAATTGTGGTCCACAGATAGTTGATAGTTCCTGACTGCGAGTATCCAGGACTAAATTTATTTCCCCCTGATCTGATGAAATCAGGACAAAGGTAACTATGTGAGAAAAATCCTTACGCTCTTCATTACCTACAATACCTTTCTGTTTCAGACTCACAGATTTCAAGGAAATGCGCAGAAATCTGTATCTCTAAGCCAATCCCAATAAAATAAACTTCTTATTTTCAGCACCCCCCCCAAAAAATCCACCTATTCTGAAAAAAGTTGTAAAAAACTAGTGTCTCTGCATAACTGGAAAAAACAAATCCTCTATCCAGGCAAAGTCAGTATGTTAAAATATTTGATTTGATATTGGATTATTTTTATGATATCTAAGATCAATGTGTGTCTACTGATTAAATTTTTTGTTTAGTTTTGAAAGTCCTCTTACAACGCTTACACCCAGTTTCTAGTGGTGCACCTAGTTTACCTCGTGGTAAATTAAAAGCTGAAAGAGAAGCCAAATAAATATGACATCAGGAATTAAGCAATATTTCTACAGAATAATGCTTGACCTTTTTAAACATCATTTTAGCCATTTGTGGACAAACCTTCAGTGAGCCAACTGGAGTTTGCCAAGATAACAGAGACCTAAGGATAGTGTACTTTAAACCAGCCCCCCCACACACACACACTTTTACGTGACTTATGCTGAACCAGAAAGAGTAATTGAAAGTCTTGGCGACCTTCTTCTTATAGCAAATAACATGAGTTTGTGAAGATTTTTTTTCTTTTTACATCCTACTCTTTGTCAGGTTTTCCTCCTATAGTCTAAATTCCCTGGCAGATACATAAGCTAGCACTTACCTAAAGGTAGCATACTCAGCAGGACATTGATATCTGGAACTGAGCCGAAGGTTACAATGTGTGCTTTGTTCCCACAATTTTTCCTAGCACTTCTTGTAGGCAAGCTTTCAAGGTTATATGAGAGAGAACTGAAGGAGGTTGTTTATTTAAACAATTAAGACCTTAACATCAAAATGCTGAGCAGGAAAAGCTTTATGTTAACAACTTGAATCAACACACTTACCAACAGACAGGAGGAATAGCTCAACCACTATAAGACTGTACAGAGTTTCCATCTGTAATACAGCACGGGAGTAAGGGATGACTTGGTGGCACACAGTTCTCCCAGCCGCTATAACTCTTTCTCATGAGATCACATTGAAGAAATGTCTTAAATGGCCCATTCATTTGTGACATTTCATTGTTACATTGACAGAGATAATAGACTTTCTGTGGACACTTCGGCCTTTCTAAGGATGAGCAAGCTGTGTTTCAAAATTTTAAGTCAGTTCATATCCCTGACTTAACATGTTTAAGTGGTGCAGTCCTAAGGGTTACTAAAGCAGTTTAATCTTTTGAGTACTATTGGCTAAATGGTGATTATAAATGCACATTGTATAGTACACTAATCTGTTTGTAATGTAACATCTTTGACTGAAAAAAATGTGTTTTGTGTTTCATACGGAGACTAATATTAAGTCAGTGATAAAAACAGAGATAAGTAATTAATGTTTTCAGTATAGCTTATCATTAATGAGTCACCCTGCCATCTTTCCCGTGGCTTCTGAAAACTCCTTTCTTCTTAACAGATTTAAAAATCTCTCTTCAAAAATCACCACTTTTTGCAGCTCAATGTGCTTTGTTCATTTAGGTTTAAGTTTTGTAAAAAGTCTGCTCCTAAATCAGTCGAAATCACTTCATCTCTACAATCAAACTAGTCACTATGTGATTAGCTGTGTGGAAGTCAGGCCAAGGGAAATAGTGTTAATACTTAAGAGTCCTGCCCTAGATATTTAGAGAAGGGAAGACTGTATCTGTATAAAATGCTTGCTTTCAGGATGAATTCTGATCTGTCTATTTACACTGAATAGGAATATTCCAGTTTATGTCATGTTTGATTTTGATCCTTCATAAACAGCAATCAGTTATTTTGCTGCACGCAAGTTTGCTGTATTTCTTGAAATAAAATTGCAATAATAATTCTGGACTTCAGTAATTCTACTTTTGCTTGTGTCCAGCATCATCAAAAATGAAATCCACTGGCATCCTATAATTACTGCCTTTACAATAATTTTGGTTCTTTCCTCTCTTCCTATGAACGTTGTGCAYATGTAAAGATGGATAAACATATTCTATGAAAAAATAAGAAAGATAAAATCAGTACTGACTCTATGTTACATGCAATTTCTCCTCTCATAGTTTTATTATGCATACCTTCTCTATGGTAGCTGCAATCTTCTGTGAACCTGAATGTTTGCATAGAGGTCCAATGGAGTGCAGCGATGCGGTTTAAACGTTTCCTCTCTCCAAGGTATAACTCATCTACATAGATTATCATGACATATGCCAAAAAACACATGTTGGAAGCACTTCAACTTAATTGTTAAGTTGGGTAGGTCTAATTATTTAAGAACATTATTTTACATTTTTAGAGAAACCTCTACGTCTTCAAATTGATGTTTATGCCAGGAAGCTTATTCACATACATTTAGTTACCAAAAGACTTGTTGCTTTCTGTATAAGCAAATTTTACCTTATTAAATCCTGAAATATAGCTTTTCCATAAGCTCATTAGGCATGGTACTGCATAGGTTTGCTTTCTGGACTGCTGACTGGGTGGTTGGACATCTCTAAGAACCAGAAAAATACAATACCAGTTCAGTACTATATAAAAGAAAGAGTGTATATACTTATACAGATGGCAGACACTTCAGAAAATGGAGGCAATTTTCCATCTGTTCGATGTTCCTTCCTGCCCCATATACCTTCTTGCATAGCTGATTTGGTGATTGCTCAGAATCATGTCTTGAATCTGTGGATAACCATGGATTTCACAGAAACTGGACAACTTTAATTTAGGCCAAGTACGTCAGCAATCAAATGTAATTTTATTTGGTGATAGTTGAAATAATGGAAACCATCAAATAAAGCAGCAACCACCATAGAACACCCTGAGCCGAAGCTGAGCCAAGTGACCAGCAGGTTTCCTTGGAGACTAACTGCAAAGGCAGATCTTATTTACAGATGTCTGAGAACACGTGAATAAAACTGGGAAGTAAGTCAATAGCATAAAAATCAGCCCTGAGAGGAAATCAAGAATGTGAGAAAAGTTGTTTGAAATTTTTTATTTTTATTAACCTTAACACACTCCCCTCTTTCCCTCCCCCCCCCAGTGATTTATTGAAGTAGATGCTTCTTAGGGTAGAGTATCTTCTTGACAAAACTTTCATCAGAAAGCTTTTTCAGGTTCAGCATAGAATTTCTTCCCAAAACAAGAGAAAAAGGACATAACTTAGAATGCCGTCACCAAAACRGATAAGGCCCTTACCAAAATGGATAAGGGAAGGACTTTAGTCTGGGTTCCTGAAAGCTCTATTCATTGTTCATGTTCCTGACCCATTTTGCCATTTGTAATTGCGCGTTCTCTTTCCCAAGCTTTCAAAGTTTGAAATGCTTTCTTTTTTCCCATTCTTTATTTCAATGGAAAATTACTAAAAGAGGATCTGAGAGGGAACGGTCAGAGATCTGTCTGAAATGGAAAACTTGGAAACTATGAGAAAAGAAATTGATTCCTATTATTTGTTCAACCTATGTTAAAGAGGACTTTCTACATATTCTTTTAAGCGCATACATTTGAATCATAGAGTCCATTTATTTCTTTCTCCTAATGGAAACAACCCAGTTAGCCTTCAACTATTAGCTAACTACTCAGGCCAAAGTACTGAACTGGAGTCTTGTCAAAATCATTTGCATGAGTTCATACTGAAACTGTACATTCCATATCAGAAACCAGCAGAGCATAATTCGTCCTTCCTTTTTTAGGGTTGGAAAACCTATATCCATGAAAAAAGGTTGTTTGTAATTGGCACAGCTGCTCTATCACACACAGGAAGAACAATCAAGCAATCAAAACTCTACAAATTTTCTATCTAATGTTGTCAATCACAGTTCTTTTTGCCTCAGAACTGATACACCTCATCAATAATAAAATAATAAATAATCAATAATCAGCGATAATAGGTAATGTTAGCCCTTGGAAAACCAAATCTTTATGTAAGAGAAGAAGAGTAAAGTTGTTGAGTACCTGTTTAAAATAAAACATAAAATTAAGTCCTTTCTGCATCTGGTTCTGAGACTCCAGAAAGCACTGTTAATTTTTCAGATGGCTCTCTATCTGTTAAATGACATATACTAAAAATAAAGGTCAATAAGAAAGCCCAGCAAATCAAATAACAGCATGTTTAAAAGATTAAGACAGTGCAGTTTGCAAACCTCATTTGCAAATTATGGTGTTAAAATTCCAGTTTAAGGTTTCAGTGCCAATGATTTTAATGAGAAATGGAAGTGACAGAACCTGCAACCCTCTAGTGATAATATCTACAAATGAAGTAAAAAAACYTAGATGTTTAACCTGGACTCATGACAATATCTCTTGGCTATAATGTGGTATTTTGTGGGKTTTTTTTTTCTTAATGCTACCCTCAGAATTGAATCTTGAGTTATATATGAGTTTTTCATTGATCTGTACTTTCATGAGTTAAAACTGACCTGCGTGCATTCTCATTATTCCAATGTCTTCTGGCTCTTAATATTCTAGATATGTGTCCATAGTAGTGCTGAATAAACTATACTTGTTATTACGAATGTTTATAAATACAGACAGTCTAGTATCTAACATGAAGTGTCCATGTCAGCAAAACCCTCTGCTTGATTTCTTTCTGGGTGACATGCTTTCAGGGCATGGAACCATTTTACACAATCAAAAGATACTCTAATCAAAAAATTTCTTCAGATTCCATAGATAATGGATTACAACAGAGTGCCTTAGGTGTATTATCCACTAGTCTAGCACATAGCACTTGTAGGCATTAACTGGCTTGATTGTTAAAACACAGTTCTTCTGAGAGTTTTTTATTATTTCTATATTAAAACTTGCAGCAATTACAGTCCATGTGATATACACATAGACACATATGCACCAATATTTTCATAAAGGTGAGGGTGAAATTCACATAGTAAGAGATATTTTAAAACCAGCTAGTATTTGGCTATCAAGAAGTAATAAAGATAGATTCACTCAGTAAAGAAAATAAAGGCTTTCAAAGATTTATATCATGTAGAGGAAAGTCTTACTCAATTGTAAGAAAAAAAGTATATAATTTTCTAAAGAATTATTTTATTAAATAAAGTTTTTGTTGCACAAAGGATGTTGAGGCAGTTTCTCATGCACAAATATTTATTAGCTGAGTCCACAGCTGTTGGCAACATAAGTTCTAATGGTGGAAGTTACTTTTGGAGAAAAACGAAGACAAAAGGAGAGAAGGAGAAAAGGGAAAAGAAAAATTCTCTCCCCAAGATCCAGCCAGGAAAGAAGTAACTGGGGTCCCAAGGTGAGCCTCCAGCCCTGGGTGTCCACTCCAACACAGCACGTGGTTCCGCACCAAACTTTTCCCATAGTAACTAGAGACTTTTCATCACGACCTACTCAAACTGCCTATGGGCTGTTCATAGTGACGATACTATGATGGCTGATGGCAGCATGCTTTGATCAGGAGCAGGTGCTGCGTGCCGACTGCTTACTAAGCTCTGTGCATGCAGATTATTGCGGTCCCCTAAAGAAAACCAAAAGCTACAACCAAGGAGTAGGAGCAGTGGGGAAAGAAGGGGTGATTCCCACACCAATGGCAGTCACTTCCTAGGAGAACACACAATAACAACAGTATCAAGGTTTGCAGATGTAAGACCACAAGAATGAGTTAAAAATACTGCCACAGAGGATCTGGAAAACCATGTGCACAGCAGCTTGTGTGTAAGATTACAGAGCTCCAAGCGAAAGGCAGGCTACCTCACTAAAAATGGAAGGCTCATAGCAATACAAAAATCTAAGGACACCTAAGGCACAATGTTGCACAGAATTATTACATATATAATTAAAAAAAGTCTATAGTTATTTTTAGACCAAAGGTTTATTAGAATTATTAATTGCCCATTAATTAAAATAATTTTTCATTATGAAGTTTAGGCAAGGCAGAATTACCTATAAAATTCTGCATTTGTATGAACACTGTCTTTTTTTTTTTTTCCTGCTGTTTTCATTCCTATCAAATATTCAAGTTTCTCCTAAGGGACACTAATGAGGTCACCRCCAAAGTTCTGTTTTCAGGATTTACTAGTCTTAGATGCAGAGCTCACATAGACATAGTCTATTATTTTTTTCTTTGACATTCTAATACAATCTTCACAGAAACAAACATTGTATCATCTTCTGGTAGCCTTCAATATTTCATTATAACATTTTAATAAAACACTTCACACAAGACTGTTCACTTTTTTATATGAAAACTGATATTAATCTGGTGCATTGGCTTATATGAAAGATCATTTCCCTTAACAAGTTTGAGGGTAAATATTCAGGTGAAATGTTAGACCATTCATTATATCTTCTTGGATCTCTATCTAGTTTGAAGATTTTCAGTTGTTCAAATGAAAAAATTACAATGGTATCCTTGTCAGTGTTAACAAATGAAAATTTCTGATATAATATTTCACTGATCTTCTTTTTATTGTTTACTTTAATACACAGCTGTCTTTCTGTCATGCTCTGTTATTCCTCACACAACTCTCCAGAATGGTGGGTAACAAAACAGGCAATATATATTCTTCATAAATTCAAAAAGGAAAAAATATATTCAAAATTTAAATTTTCCTTTTGTACATCATACTGATGTGAGAAAAGAAATTATGTAATCCATAGAAAATTCCTGACCAATTCTTTCCAGGCTTTTGAAAGCCTAATCACTTTATTGAGATGATTATATGGGAACAAAATTGTCCTGAAAATCGAATAGGAACTACCTAGCCTATATCAGGCCTTATCCAATCCTGATTTTAATGGGAAAGGAGAGGATTAACATACTATTGCAATTAAATTAGCAGACTGAAATGTGCTGGGCTGAGTATCTTCCTTTCTTCTCTCTCCATTTGTTTTTATATATTGCACTGAATACATAGCATAAAGCTGCAGTTATATACACTTCCATAAAATACAATGTAGCAAACTTTAATCATCTCTTATATTATGGTAGAAAACAATATCACATCAAGACAAAGTTAGAGGCCAAAGAAGATAATGAGCAAAGGAGATAAGGGGAAATTGCAGGTTTTTTAAACATTGTCTGAAGAGTCTATGGAGATTCATTTTTCAGAACAATGTAGCTAAGACTAGTTTGCTGAAAACAGTCACCATATCCATGATCTGTACAGAGATGCATGAAGTCTGTAGAAAAACAAATGTGCTAAATAGTTACCTGTGAATATACTGATCTGCTTTCAGCCCTGAACTTTGCAATATCCTTTTCCCCATATGTTAGAACAAGTGTTCAAGGTGGTGTACCTTTTTTCCTTCTGCCAGAGGTGAGGAATTTGTTTCCCACATCTCCTGGAAGGTCTTATGTATATATATATATATAAAGTATTTATTGGCAAATATAGAGGAAAAAGTAGAAGTAATATATCCCATCTAATGTAAGGCTCGTCTGCATGCAGTGTTAYGTCTATTTAATTTTTTAAAATATTTTACTTTATTTTTTGTGGGTTTTCTTTCTGGTTGTTTCAAAATATATTAGATACACCAACACAAATCGCAGCTGTTATAGACAGCAGGTTGTACGTTACAAGCTGTACTAACACTAATACAGTTCTGTCTGTGAACCCTTATAACAACTGTGTTCCTTTGTAGGCTGAATGCATTTTGTGGAGGTCAGATGAAGAATGCATTTTGGGGGGTTCAAGTATTACCCGTAGAGCACACCTGACTTTGGAACATATCTCCAAAGATGATTAGATTAAGTCTGACAGGCTTCCCCCACAATGCTCAAGAGGCCTTTGCTCTAGAGAAAAGACAATATATCTATCCCTTTTACTCAAAAAAATCACTAACATATAAAATAGCGTAAGGTCCCCATTACTGGGCAACATTGTCACCCCAGAAAGAGAGACACATAGCGATTCCACCCCAACGTTATTGTTGTCAATGGTTTTCTTAGAACCTGCTCAAGTAGTAAAGTGACAGCTATAAAATTTTATGATAGGTAAGAAAGACATTGTTAATATGGTTTAATTTTCCCTTTACATTGATTGATTGTGTTTATCTGATATGTAATTAAGTTAATTTATTGTGAAGCAAATTTAAGCTATGTTAAGAGTATCTACTTCAGATTCTGTACTCATCTGGCTTAATTAATTAAAAATGGCTACTTAGTCTGTTCTGGTAAAATATTAAATAGAGACAAGACACATTGGGTARTAGCCAATTTTAGTAGGGTGAAAGCTCTTAGCTCATTTCCAAACCAAACTGTAAAATCCTAAGGTTCTTCAAGCATTCATGGACTTCAGTACTTCTGGATAGCAAAGACTCATTTTCCTAACACCAGGCAAGATTTTCAAGTATGTTGCTACAGTACTGTGAAACTTGCATGCAAGCAACATTTTTTTTTATCTAACAACTAATATGACATTGATATTTAAATTACCATTGTGTTCTAATGCACTACATTGTATCTTCCCCTTTATTACATAGATGCTGGAAAGCCACAGCTCTCCATAGTTAGCATTTCTGTCATTTAAGATATAATTTCAAAACCTCTTTGAGCAATACATAGAGACACAGCCTAGTTACATATTCCTTCCACAGCTTTCATCCACAAACAATAGTTTTTCTACAGCTGAAAACGGTCCACTGACAATTTTGTACACATCCTTGACTAGACTAAGGTTTYACACTATAAATTCACCTATTTTTGTAAAGAACAATTTAGCATTTCTCAACTGTGTATTTGCTTTTCATAAACTATAAGATTTGTTACTGCAGTGTACTTATATAATTCCTAAAAAATAGATATTTACCTCTATTTACATAAAATATATATTTGGACATTAGTCCTTGCTAATTCTGTGACAATTAATTAATCATTTAAATGGAATATAGGTCAACAATACTTGCTTAGTTTTAGCTTTTTAATAAATAACAGTAGCTATGTATCATATATATATATCCACACACATTCACAGGCACTCCTATATCTAAGTAGCTAAAATTAGGCTAGACATTTTCACTAATTTGAAGAATATTTACAGCTGAATGGGTTATATTAAGAAGAATTTTAATTTGGCTTCAATATTATATAAAGCTAATTTAAGATCCCAGCATGCAATTTATATTCTTTCAATTTTACTTCACCATTGATGAATGAATAAATGATAGCAATACATGGTGATCTAAAACTTCTTCTGTAAGAAAGCTGTCATTTCCAGCTCTTGTTTTTGTGTTCAAGTCTTCCTGAAAAATCTACATAAACCTGGAACTGTAAAGATTTGCACTGATGATGAAAAAAAAAATCACATTTAAATTTTAAAAAATGTAGCTTGACAGGTTTTGAACTTGAAGATACAAGAAGAATCAATCTTTCTTGTACAAACTAGCAGTACAATGTAAATTGTTGGTCTGTTGAGGCTTACACCCTGTTAGTGTACTAAGCAATTTTGGTTAAGCAGCTGGCATATTGCTCCCATAAGAAAGGATTTTTTGGAGCAATAGAAAGTCAACAGTATTGCCACGTAGCTTCTATTACAGTGTTTTAATTATGGCACAACATGAGAAAATCTGATACTGTGCATTCCTTTTCGTAGGCCCAGTTTGCACTCCAGCTTTCAGACGTCATCAGGATCTAACATAAGCAAATGAGGCTCATCCCATGGGCAGGTGCCAAACTGTGGGCCTTATTTAGACCTCTGAAATCAACAGAAGTTTTTGTACTGTGAATGAATGCGTTGTACACCCTGTCTTTGCTACAAAGTCCAGCTACAGGCACCAAGAGAAAAGAAAAAAAATCGGCTATATCTCTGGCTGACATAATTACAACAGAAAAGCTGCAAGAGTAAATGCAGATAAATCAGGACAGTCATGATTTTTGCTGGTTTATTGTACGTGGTTTAAGGAGSAGATAAAGAGGTACCAGAGGAAAAAATAATCCTTCTGATGACGCACGCAGCATCCCCTCTGGGGTCCCTATGACATAACTTTCCCAAAGAGCTGTGATGGCAGAGACTCATCTAATGTCTCAGAAGCAAACTGAGTAATTACCTTTGAGCCTGGTCACAGAATCTGTTTCCCATCCACTGAAATAAAATTCATGATAAGGAAGGGGAGGGCTCTGGACAATGGTGTACCACAAAGAGACAATGTTGCTAAGATGAATTGTTTCCATACCAAAGATATAGCAGAGTCCTACAAAAATGCTCATTACCAGTCCAAGAACACTGATGCATTATTAAGACTGCTGTCAAACAGAAACCACAGCATATGAAAACATTTCCATAAGCAGTATAATCAACAGAAAATAACGAAAACAATCACAGAAAATATAACCTAACAAGAAAAAAATCTGACATAGCTGACAAGCAAGGAGAATTAAACATATTTCTATCTCCAAAAGGAATGTTCAAGGGCAGATAAGAACTGAAAAGCAGCAAAGTAACCTCTTCCAGCCTCTCTTGAGGGATATCATTGTCTTTGGATAATGAGAATGAGAGTCTTAGAGAACGTTTTTGGAGACACGACTGTGAGGTATGCTCAAAATCTTGTTTATGGGCAAAGAGGAAATGCACCTTAAGTGTAAAGCCAAGAATTTACTGTTGGTTTAATTGAAGTCTTACAAGTCTAATCTCAAAATCATTATTAGTTCAAAATTAATTATTACAGAAAGATAAATAATACATATATGCAGAAAGACACTTCAGGCATAGTAGATACAGTTAAAATTATATTCACTTCTTAGTTTCCACCCCTTTGCCAGTGTGGTGCTCACCCTTCCCCTGCTCCTCTGGGTCTTCAGGTTGGTGCTTTCATTTTGGCGTTATATGATTCATCAGCATCTGAAGTCCTTTGATGGGAGGAAAATGATGTTCACACTGATGGTTTCTTTTTCCTTACTCTAGTATCCACTTGGGGTCATTTTCATATGTTTTCTAACATGATTTTATAGCTTTGCTTTTTCTTTATTAGTCTGTAGATTCATGTTACATCTGATTTGACTATAACTGGTGCCTTTTACATTCTTAGATAGTATTTCTTCRTTTTCTGTTAGCTCTAGTTTTGTCCAGCTCCTGGTTGCATATCTTTAATTGAGCAGGGCCTGCATTTCTTTTACACTGTTACATTTGTAAAACCGTGGTGGTACCCTACCAAGCTAAACAAAAGTAAAACAGATTAGCCACAGACACCTGGTCAGTTAGAAAAATTGCTGTTACAGCTAAATCAAATAAAACAAAAGCTGCAGACAGGTCAAGAAAAGTTCAGCAGAGCTAGCCTGAATGASCCCCAGTCCAGAGGCCTTGCARACTCGGTACAAAGCCTGTGGTCTGCTGCTAGCAATGGCGATACTGTATTACAGGGCTACGCAGTTACAAGAATAAGTCTGTGTGCTGAGGAAAAAGAAGAGCAAACCAATAGTAAAGGCAGATACACTTAAAATACAGAGCAGCTTTTACAAAGTATTGGGGAATCTAGACATGCCTGGCTTGTACTGCAAATATTTGTCAGACAAATAAAAATTGAGAAGTATCACAATGATTTTTACAAATATATTACTGAACATTAGAGGTCTGCACACAGCAAAATGCTAATTGACATAATGTTTAGCATGGATTGAATAGGAAAACAGGCCTTTTAATGATTATTAAGCACCAGCTATGCAGAGGTGATATGTGTTAATTCAGCAGTTATGAAGAAGTGGTGTAGCAAGAAACACAGGTTATCATGAAATTTCCGTTTTCTAAACCAAAGTCATTATGTCTTTTTTGAGCTGCATCAGTAACAATGGATAAATGACAGATAAAGTGTTCTATTTTTATCTAGCCCCGTAAGGAACTAAGTAGCCAGAAAACTGCTATATTCACTGAGTACATATTCCTGAGGACTTAACAGGAATATATTTGAAAGGCTACTCTTCTTACACAGGCAGTTCTCCCTCAGAATGTCCGTGCCTCTTCCATTTTCTGTTCCTCCTCACAAAAAATCCCAAAGACAAAGTCTCAAAACATGACACGGAAAATTATACAAAATATTTACTAGATACACAAAGTGGCATCAACATATATAGTCTTAATGTGTGCTTTCTTTCAAAGATAATTAAATGCATTAGAGTTCACCTGTGCCTATCAGATTGCTGATTTACATATACATTATTTCACTGCATTTGTTCTCAAGCTATGTTGAAAATGCTATTCTGGTATTTGTTGCTGAAAAAAAGGCACATGAAGCAATAGCAATAAAATGACCTGTTACTATCTTACAAGATTATAACATATCCATATATYTCTTAACCTCAAAATTCAAAACTATATCAGGATATAAGTTTTATATATACTTTAATTTAGTAGTCCTATTTATATTGTTAAATATTATTATTTTAAATTATATCCATCCCAAAGATTCCTGATCTTTATGAAACAACATAAATAAAACACCTTTTTAAAAATTAGTATTACATTTTTGAAGCAAATATTTAACCTCTCAGCTTCTGTGGGGGGATGCTCCCAGCTTCCCCCCCCCCAAATCTAGTGCTAGTTRCAAGAAGTCTGCATTTCTGTGCCTCACACGCAAAAGGGAGGATCATGCCTGCTTGGGCACCGGGACCCTGAGAAACAAAACCTCCTCTCACTGCTGGGGCAGCCTTAATTATTGTGGTCTGGAATTATCTCCTCCTGGTCAGGACCTTGAGAGACACCACCTGCTTTCACGGCTGGGGCAGTGTTAATCATTGTGGACCAGAATTAACTCCTTCTTAGCCCAGCTACAGGATCTCTCCTTGGGACCACCACCACTGCAAGAGTAAAGCAGTTATTTGCAGTCACTCAGTCTCCTTTCTCAAGGCAGCTAGCCTGCCGTTGGGCGTGTTTGGCCACCCGCCCCCAACCCCATGACTGTGGGTGTGATCCTCACAACGACGGAGGAGAGTTGAACCCTGCAGCGGCCAAGAGCTAGGGACTGTGACTGTGTGAAGCGAACTGCAGCTGGCCTCGTGACTCCACCTCCACCTTCCCCTGAAGGCTGTAAACTGGTTGGCCCCAGAGGCCGTCTTTGGCTCTTTGTGGGTGACAGTGGGTCTGCCAACTTGCAGGACCCCTTGGGATGGGGACACCCTCCTGCAGTTACTGCCCTGGGATTGAGGGTTGGCTGCTGAGGCAACGCGTGGGTGAGATCAACCAGAACTGGTTTGCCTAGTTCATTCATTTGGGTAGTTACAGTATAAATTAGCTAGCTTTTCTGTTTACTAAGTAGTTACTGTTAGCATAGCTTTTAGTGTAATTAGAAAGTAAGTATTCTAGTTGAGCTAAGTTTCTGTTAATAAGGATTGTTGCTTTGTACTGCTGCAACTTGTGTAGTAAATTTTGGTCTTTGAAACAAGTTGTGGAGTCGTGCAGTAAATCTCCTCTCCCCCTCCTCCCCTCCCCTCCCTTGTGCCACACGAAACCCACACAGTCCAGGACTGTAAGGTAGTTGGTCGTCCCGCGGCAGCGTCTATAGTCCTCTGTTTCTCAGATTTGATAGCATGAATAAAATCTGGTTTTTGGAAGAACAGAATTTAATTAATCATTTATTATTATCTGTAGGTGGAGATAATGGAAGGCCCTCTAAAAGGCAGTGAAAGCAGGACCCTGTAACTATTGCCCTTATAAAACCTGTTCATTTATATTCTGAGTGTCTTGTTTGTCTCTAAGCAAGCAGTATTTAGTTTGTGTTCTGCAGCCTGGTCCAAGACTTACCTTTCTCATGACACTGTGTCTTCTCTACTGGTCAGAGACACTCTCTCTATATGTAGACCCATAGACTGGTCTATACTGGCCCAAGCACTGGGAGCATATCCTCTGTAAAGAGAGAACAAGAAGAGAGAGGAGAGGAAGGAAGGTAGGGAGGAAGGAGGGAGGAAATGCCACACAGGTCTGGTACAGGATTTACTTTGTCTAAACATTCAACTGCCCTGATAACTATTACAAGAGATAAGAGGACAGAGCTGGTACAGAGCTGCTCAGGTCTCTGGTCTCTGAAAGTTTTTACTGAGGGTTTCTGGGATGAGGAAATGGCAACAATAACCTGAAACACAATTGATTTTAAACAAAGATATGGCCCATTATATTCGAGGTTAACATAGCTGTCTTTTGCTCTCTTTCTATGCAAGTGATTCTCATTCTGATTTCATTCCTTGCTTTACCAACACCAAGATATGAATTAGTCAGGGGACTTCATAAAAGTCTGCTCATGCTCAGAGTTGCCGATCTTCACTTTCTGCAGTTCAGTGGCTATTTAATTTTAATTGCTCCTCAAGCTTAGGCCAATTCTGGATGGCAAAAGCAGGGCAAGAATTGTTCACTGCTCCTTTGAAGTTTGAAAAGCCTGTACTCATACTGCCTCAGGCTCTCATTCTTACATTTATGTGAAAATGTAAGAGGCTGAACACTTCTGTTGAACATCTACAACACTAACTTAACAGGGAATATCTTGTAGAGTGTAGCTTGTGTCTTTTTTTTTCTTTCTTCCTGTGGACCTTATATTAAGGCTCTTAAAAAAGAAATAATTGCAAAATTAATAAAAATATTAAAGAAAATCCACAATAATGAATTTGGATAGATGTAGATTTCAGATCACATTGCACAATCCTTTCACTATTTTTTTTCCAAGGATTATTGCATCTGTGAGTAGCCCAAGTACATACTACAAGTAAATCATGACTATGCCTTTTTAGTACGCAGAAGTTTCATACAAAGCAGAAGCGAAAAATGTTGCTCTGCTGATGATTTTGTAAAAAGGTGGGTGAAATAATTCTCATCTTGTTCCTGCATCCCTCTTTCTTTTTCATGCCAGTAGCAAAATTCAGGCTTCGTGAATGAAATCACTTTGAGCTTTGTGAAAATTAAGAGTGAATCACTACAGGAGACAAGCTGAAGCTGATGGTGGTGCAAAGATAAACATATCCCTTGTGGGTGTTTCTTCATGGTGAATGCCAGCATTTAAGCCTTTTAACTGGAAAAAAAAAAAGATGAAGCAATACCAAAAAGTATCTTCTTGGATGCAGAAAAGGATTCTTTAAAATACATCTATCTGTATGCCTTGGCACTAAGTTAAAAGCAGAAGAGGTAGTAAACCTGGAGATGTGACAACACTAAGCCCAGTCTTCAGTGAAGTTAATATAATTCTGGACATTAAAGAAAAAATGATGTTTCCAAATGAAATAATTGTGTGTTTTCTTTCCAAATAAGTGTCTGATGTCTCTGCTGATCTGAACAGACAAAACTACAGACAAAACAAAAGGAGGTGGAAAAAGCAGAAAATTACTTGTAAACACTTAGGTTTCTTAAGGATTAGGCTTATTAAAAAGCTATTATGGAAGCTTAAAAAAAAAAAAGCCTGGAATTTGGTTCCAAATTGCAGTACAGCATGCTCATTTTCTTTCTTACTCCACATTTCTACAAACAAAAGTCTTTCTCGAACTTTCTGTTCTGGTTTTCCTCACACTGTGACTGATGGGAGGGAGCCTGCTCCTCAACAGAAGTGTTCTGTGTTTGGGAGGTCCTCACCCTCTGTTTTGCAGTCTGCCCATCTACTTGTTTTCCCAGCATGAACTTCTGGAAAAGAGGCCTTTTAAAAATGGCAACTATAGCTGTAAATTGCACCTCAACATTAGCTAAATAAGAGGAAATGTAGCAACTGCTATCTCCTCTGGAGATAGTCATCCATCTCTGTTTTAGCATGCGTTGCAATATATTCTTAGGTAGCCAGTCACCAAAATCACAGAATAAACCCTAATTTCACAGAGAAAAATGAATGTATACTATGTAGTATGAAACTCAGATTAAGAATATTTCTGAGCTAAACTGGGTTTCTGTTAYGTAGACATGACTCAGTTATGGCCCTTTTTTTAGTGTCTGCATGTACCTGAAAGGAGCCTCTAAAACCGCAACATTATATAAAATCCTACTTTTTCAAGAAAATCCTTGCACATGTTTATCTGAGAGAGACACAGTCTTCACTATTTAGATTTAGATTTCAAATTCTTAGAAGTCATGTATAAAGTATCCATTAAAAATATGGAATAATTTGATTATTTTTTCATTTAAACTATAACCTACTTACTGCACATCTGGTTCTGAGCTTGGTTCCATTTCCAAGTCTTAGGAAGTACCAAGGTGTGTCCCAAGGTTTATTCTTTGTGATACTAAAGTAACCTTTGGGTTTTGTTATTGTTTCAGTGGGAGTAGGATTGTGTCTCCATTTTCAAAACAAAACAAGAATTGAGTACTTAGAATGAAGTGTTTAAAATCATAATGATTTTTGGAGTCCTGTTAGCACATGATTTTGCAGTGACACATTTTTAATTTCTTTTAATTTTTTCCTCTGACTTTATTTGGGGAGTTTAGAACTGAGCAGGGAAAGAAGAGGTTACTTTTCTTCATTTTTTTTAGAAAAAAAAGACTTGTGACTATATTATATTAAGTGTTTAATTGCTTGCCACCTGCTGGGGCTTCAGTTCAAATTATGCAGAGACTTGGTCATTAGTCCATGCAGTTATTTCACGCATGAGAATTATCATTTTTAATTTGGCAGAAGTGAACTAGTACCCCAGCATGTGTCCACAACATCCACCTCAAAAGAGCAATAAAACGAGTTTACTAAGTTGATTAAGACAATAAAGCTATCAGGATAGCTTTGGGGCTAACAAAAATGCTTACTCAATCCCATTTAGTGCTTATAATTGTTTGTATTTTTTCCATTTTTTCCTAATGCCAGTAATGTGAACTACTAATTCAAGTAGTAAATTAAAATGTACATAAAGTGGTAATGCATCCTATAAATTTAAGAAATCACCCCTTAGAATTCTAATTAGCAAAATACTTTGGTGTAGTATGTAATATGATAAGATACTGAGCTACATTTATTCGTTTTAAGTCATCATTTTGTCTTTGTAGAAAGCCTTCCCAGTCTTCTGGGAATGAAAGTGTAAATAAGTTACTCGCAAAATACAGCCAACTTTGTGAACAGATATTACATTTTCCTTTGGCAGCTCCCATGGAATGGTAACATCTAGAAATATTCTGTTCAAAGTGTAAAATAATAGCTAACAAGATTTTTTTTTTTTTAATCTTTAACCATGTGGTAGTGGATTGGAGGCTTATAGGACTGAAATTTTGGAGGTACGTCCTAAGATTTGCCACTTTAACTACTATGTATCATATTATAGATCTTGGAGGTTTTTGTCACCAATCCTTGGTTCTTCATATATGTAATAAAGAAATTCTAAGATTCGTAGGAATAAAGGTAATTTGACAGATCTTCATATATTGGGAAAGATCACATATACTAAGTCCACCCCTGAAAGATGTTTTTCAAATTCATTCTTAAAAACCTTCAGTAAAAATGATTCTAAACCCCAAATATGCAACTATACAAGCAGTTAACTTTTTAAATTAAAATATTTTCTCTACTCTTTTTCAAAGTTTGCAGATATTTCTTTTCTTACTCCCAGGGAGCGTGGTGCACAAGTGATTACAATTCTGTTTATAATGACCTTTGAAACAATGGAGGACTTCTGTGCTTGTCCCTCCCCTTACATTATTCTCTTTTCTAGTCCAAGCAAACATAGTTCTTTGTTTCACTGATCATGTTTGCCGACCTCTTACTGAGCCTTTCTTCTGTGACTCTATGTATTCTTTAAAGCCAGATGCCAAAAGCAGGACATAATACTCACTGAGGCTTTACAAATGTGATTACTGAATAACTTTTGAACAGAACTTCTATTTGTAAATCACACACGAGATTGTCCTTTTTATTTCAACACTGAACAGGTGGTATTCAGTTATTCACTCATGAACTCCCCTGCATTTATTTTAAGTACAATTTTACTGACACACAATTTCAACATATACTTACAAGTACAATAGGAAAATAGGAGCCTATGTTCTTGAGGCTGTGCTTTTTGGAGTCAGGGAGAGAGAAATTTTTTCAAGTTAGTGACTTTCCTTTCCTCCTTTGCCTAAAAGAGAAGTACAGAATAAGATTCTGCAGTCTTATGGACTATAGTATTTTACCAGTCAAGAACACAGTCTTTGATGATAAACAAACTTCTGCTTCTACATTTTCTTTTGCATATCCAGCTTGATCCAGTGGTAAGAGTTGTTTAACCAGAAATTACATTTATGTAGCTTAAATTGCCCAGATCAGTTTGAATTCATCTAAACAAATGGTTTAAAAACATCAGAGAAACACTGTTCCATTAAAATAAAATAGAAATACACAAATGGAACTCATTAAATCCATGAAAACTTTCAATAAACTAGGTATGCTGAGCAGATCCTTGTCAATACTGACCAGTATCTGCTTAATTCAAGATAGTGAACAGTACCTTGTCAACCTCACCTCCTTCGGTGCCTGACTGTACGAGAAAATTAGTGGGAGAGTCTTGATTCCTGAGACATTCCTAGAGTCTTCATGTGGCCCTGAATGAATCCCACTGTTTGTAAGGATTAAAGGATTTTTTTTTCACCTGAGTGAACAGTGGTGATAGAGAAATACTGTTAGAACTGCAGTAGTATGGTTTAGATTTCATGTTAAATTCTGAATAATCTCTTGGTACAGCTCTCTCAATAAAATTTGCAGTCATTCACTCATACCAAAGCCAACTGTACAACACCTTTATTTTTCCAGCATCACGGTAACTTCATGAGAGGGATTACAGACTTAGAGACTGTCAAGGCAGTAGGAAACAAATCAAGCATTATGGTCTTTAGGGTGAGAAAGCAGTTAAGGAGTGAATAGGAGGAATGGATGTACATATCAAGTGCTCAGTTACAATAGGTTTTAACTGATGAATACTGCAAATTTAAAAAAATACCACATAAACAGAAATTTATTCAGCACAACTGGAAAAATGACTTACTAGAGTTTTGTTTGGAGTATGTGTTCATTTATAAGTTAAAATTTTACATGGTTATGGTAAGCTGCTCGTATGAACTTTATCTCCTCCAGTACTGAAATTTGAAACATTGCTTGATCTCTAAGTCTGTTTCTGCACTGCCAAAATTGTTAGGAAAATAGGTTAAATTTCACAAATAATTATTTACTACATGCTGGTTAATTTTGCTTTAATTTTTCTGTTTACCTTTCATGTCAAGAAATCTGCAATATGTTTATGAAGAACATTTTATCAGTTCTGTTACATATAGCTTTTGTTGGTAATTGTTTTTGTAATATTTATTGAGATTCAATTCTAATAATTACTTTTTCTCAGACTTCCTGTTTGACCTTAACTAAGTCATCTATCTCTGCCCCAGTTCTAAAAAAAAAAATTGCAGTAATATTTTCGATCAGTCATGTCTGTTGTGTAGGAATATGGTCTCTGAGGATACCACAAATCTTAACTAGATAAACATTTAGATATTGATTTTGTATTAAAAAATGACAAAAAATAAGAGAACCTAGTGTCTATGTTACTAGAATCATCACGAAATAAGTGGTCTTCCAAGTTCCTTCCCTAGTAACACCTGCCACGTATCTTCCTGCTTCGCGTGACTGTTGTTTTTCTCTCTCTTAGGCTGATTCAAAGTCTTTATGCATAATGGAACTCTCAATCCATAGTGAGTCAGGCACATTATAAGCTGCTTTCATTCTCATTAAAGTAAATGTAATTTACAACTAAATTTTGCACTCTATTATTTGAAAAAAATAAACAACTCAGAGCAATAGCAGCAATAAGACAGCAAAACATCTGACATAAGATTTCTTTTGATGCAAATTGGCAGAATCATGCTTGAAGCTCAGTGAGAGTGACTGACGTAAAATGCATAAGAGTTCAAAGATCTGTCGTGTATGTGTTTTTACTCTTATCTGTAAGGTCTATTAAATGTAACAGTATTCTAAATATTTTACTGTTTAGCATTTACTATCACTTGTCATTCCCTGTGCCCCCCGAATAAACAAGCAGAGTATGCCTGAAAATAACTTCAAAACATATGCAAGACGTAGTCTTTAATAATGCACATTATTCATATATTCAGTTTTACTACAACTGTCACAATGACAATGAAAAATATCTTTYAATATTGCTAAGTCTGTTTCCTTTTATTTTTGGTTGCAGGAATACTGTTATAGCTAGGAGTCCATATTATATTGCTGGCAGGACTTTCATTTCCTTGGATTCAGATATAAGTGTATACAGAAATACATTTGGGAAGTTTAAGGATAGCAGAGAAGCAATAGTTTGACTGTCTCAAATCAGAAAGCCATAATAATCTTAACATACAGGCTAAAATGTATATTTGTGATATTTTTCAAATAGCATATATTCATAAATTTTGGTCCTTTTGTGTTTTTGTTCACCGTAACTGTATTTTTAGGTGATCGGGAATAATTCCTCACAGAGTACTACCGATTTTATGTTTAAAAGGTAAACAAAAGAAAAAAAAACAAATACACAAATAAAAACTTTTTCTTAAACATCTGCACACAAAATAAATCATGTGATTCTCAGAAATATTGAATATACTGAATTGTCATTGAGGTCTAGAAACTGAATTCCATCCTCAGCAAAAAGCAATGTGATCATTGACTTTCATGAGTGGAGCAGCAGTTGCTCCAAACCTATTCATAAATCTGAAAGAGTGGAGCGTGTGCATCTGTGTGCCAGCTATTCCCAAGCAGGATGATGATGATGGTGATGGTGATGATGATGATGAATACCTTTTATTTCTGTTACAACTGTGCCAAGTGATCCCAGTCAAAGGCTTGACTGAACTCCACACAAATGCATAGGAAAAAGATAATTCATGCAACTCGCAAGCTCGGGATACAATAACAACAGATGGCCATAACTAACAAACAAACAAACAAACAAGCAAGGAAATAGGACTGTCTAGCATGAAAACAGTGGTCACAGTTTACTGTTGTATTAATCGTATTTGCAAACATTTTAGCGGAGGCGTTTTTAAGAGGATCCACAGAAAGACACTGAGGTTTTATGAGTGCACACAGAGCTCCTCTGAGATAGACTGGGTTATGAAGTATCAATTGTGCCTCCATGAGTAATGGAAGAGGCATATTTAGATCCAGAAGTCAGTAACAGATCATCAGGCGGGTTCTTGGAGTCTGTTGAAGCCAGCTTGTGATGCAGAAGTTGGAGAAAGAGCAAAAGGGAAAACTTTTAGGCTTTGATTCTGATCAACAAGTTGGGAATAACTGAGAACACAAAGTTGAAAGGTTACTTAGGTGAAAATGATCGTGGTGAATGGTTAAATTTATTTTTTTTGATGAAGGAAAATATAGAAGATAGTGCAGTAAAAATCATAGATCCTAGTAAGCAGATCTCACACGAAACTATTAAATTCACAGAAATTGGCAGTTTCATAAAAGCACATTATGGCTACAAGCTCTACCTTAATAGGAGGAAAATATAGGTATCATAGAGAGACCAACTGGGAAAACCTGGATCTCTCCAATGATCCGAAAGGCAATTAAAAAATCATTAAAGAAATAGGAATCTTGTCAAATCACTAAGTTGGCTATGAAAGAATAAGGTAAGCTTATAGTTAAAAATAGAAAATAAACAATGTGAGAAATAACAGCAAGAAACAAAAGGGATTAAAAGAAATTATAACTATATTAGTAATAATAAAAAAAAAGACTAAGGGGAAAGTTACTTTACTACTGAACAGGGAGGAAAACKCATACATCTTCTACATTCCCATTCCCATTCCACTCTGGCCAGTTAATGTGTGCACACTGCACTCTGGCTGCATTAACTGACCACTTTTCTTTTCAGATAGCTCAGAGATAACAATGACTGGATCTGAAGGAAGAATATATTTATGAAGCATACGGCTGGACGAACAGGAGACACTATGGCTAAGCTTCTAATTCAGAAGTCTACGTTGAAATTAGATGGAAGGAAATGTGGACATAGTGCCAGTTCTTCAAAAGGAAAAACAGGCCTAGGGAATTATAAACCACTTTTTACTGTTTCTTGGTTACCTTGACTCCCAAACTGCAGCAAATAAATAAACAATCTAAAAGTACTTAGAAGACAATAAATTGATAAATAAATCAAATTAACAACAAATCATAAAATTATAATACTATTTTTTGTTTCTGTGGAGTTGTTGACCATGTCTCATGTGACATTCTTAAAAATACACATTAAAAATATAGTCTAAATGAGGTTTTTTTTAGACTCTAAGGAGAACATGATAAGGACCACAAAAAGCGAGACTCTTATCAGTCAGGTTTCATTTGCTATCTGAAAGCTTATAAGTTCAGCAGAAACATTTGATGAGTCATCTATCGAAACAGGGAATCATTTTTCAGGAAACCATTCCATATGTTGCAACCATGGGAGAATTACAGTCAATCACAAGCTGAACATAAATAATGTCACATTGTTGCAAAAGCTGAAAATAATAATCACTGTAGTTGAATGTATGAACAGGAATTTGATGTAAAATATTTCAAGTAATCCACGTGCTTACTTGAGATTGTAAACCTAGAGTTGCGTCAGTTCTGGGCACCTTGAAGAAGGATGTGTGTGAACTGGAAAGATCATAGAAGAAAACAAGAAGAATGAGGTCTGGAAAACATAACCTATAAGCAAATGTTAAATGTTTTGTTGGATTAAACAAACAAAGGCTGAGGACAGACATGACAAAATTCTTTAAATATGTAAAATAATGGTCTTACACTATAGCATGGGAGGACTAAAGTAAACAGCACAGAAAATCTTTCTGTCTGTAAAAGTAATTATATTGTGGAATAAACAGTTGTCAAAAACAGGTTAGACAAAAACAGGCAAAAACAATTAAATATAAAGTACACTCAATCTAAATGATAAAACACACTAGCCAGCTTGTCTGGCCTCCTGTTTCTCTGTTTTCTATGAATGCATGACTTGAAACTTAGCAGGAGAAATAGAAGACTAAGTCATAAAATATTACTCCAGTTTTTATGATTCTTTGAGCCACAATACAAAGTCAAAGAGCACTGTGGGACAAACTTTTTTTTTTCTTAAAATGAGACAAGAGAATCCTAACAATCCTTAATAAGTTRGTTATCAGAAGGTGAATAGTCAAAGGGAAGTGATTCTTTTAAGTGTTATGTTCAGTACCTTTCCTAAGAGAGAGAGATAGCGTGGATTACAGCATCTGTTCTGATGTCTGTCTCTGTTTAGCTATTGACTGGTAAAGACTGAGGAGCAGTTTCTTTGAAACACTGTGAGCTCTTTTTGTCAGCAGAAAGACCCCAGTCTTTCAGCGTCTGTTCTGAAGCACTGACCCCGTGTTCAGAGCGCTGCGCAGTGACCAGGTTTGGTGGTACTGCCAGGAATGTTCAACACAGACAAGTCTTCACCACTTTTATATAAGGGCTGCTTTTTAGCCAAAAAGAAAAACTGGAGGGCAAGAGGGTGAGACTTCTTTCAGAAATGCTTAGTTCACCACCCTTTCACCTAAATTCTGTAACAAGATTTTTTTTCACATTTCGCTCCTGCTTTTGCAAGAAGTAAAACGTAAAACCCCCCACAACTCTAAGTCACAAAGAACAGCTCAATCTCATTTTTAATCTCAACTTCTGAGTGTGATGGGACCCAGGAAAACAAAATGGATTTATCCATCAGTGAGCACAATTAATTGTATGTTGGCCCCTTTGAGAGATGGTTATAGATAAAAGGACTTAATCCTAATTTTCCAGGGAAAAATTGCAAAGAATTTACCACTATCGCAAAAATTTTAATAAAAGACAAATGAGAATTTTAGCCTAGTGTCAGCAGAAGCCTCAAGAATAAGGAAGTAACAAAGAAAAAGCTTAATAAGTATATATTTTCTCTCTGCTTTTTCCCATTTAGAAATGCATTTTGCTCTAACCACCACTTTGGAACACAGATATATAAATAAGAATGCATGAAAGTATCAAATTAGTGGGAAAATGATAGTAAGCTATTCTGTTATCATGTGCAATACTCTTCTTGAAAGTAAATTGATGTAATTTCGTATAAAAAAAATCATGAAATTCTTTTATAAATGGGGCCATTAGTGTCTAAATCTGGCAGCTGTATATATGAGTTCTACTCATTTTACTGATTAATTGTTTGAAGATTTTACTGCTTGTTATTGACTATATTAATTCAGAAACAATGCCAACAAAGACCAATTGTTTACAATGCAATAGCTGCAAAGAAAATGTTGTGTAACRGTTGGGAGTCCAACATCAAGCTCTAGAGGAAAAATTCAGCAAGGAAGAAGACATTTAAGAATTTTTAGAATAGAAGAAAAATTAGTCATATTTTGGTATGAGGTATCAAATATATATATATATAAACTACATTACATATTGTGTTTATAATAACCATACACATGTGTTTGTGCTTGTAAATATCTCCTTATAACCAGAAATAAATGTGGGGATCCTGGAGGACAAGTTGAGCATGAGCCAGGAATGCATCCATGTGGCAAAGAAGGCCAACAGTAACCTGGACTTCACTAGAGGTTGCCAGCAGGTTGAGGGAGGTGATCTGCTCAGCCCTAGTGAGACCACATCTGGAGTGCTGGGTCCCGTTCTGGGCTCTCCGTTACAAGAGAGACATGGAGCTACTGGAGCGAGTCTAACAAGGGGCCACAGAGATGATTAAGGACCTGGAACATCTCTTGTATGAGGAAAGGCTGCGAGAGCTGGGACCGTTCAGCCTGGAGAAGAGAAGACTGAGCAGGGATCTTATTAATGTGTGTAAGTATCTGAAGGGAGGATCTAAAGAAGATGGGGCCAAACTCTTCCCAGTGGTGCCCTGTGATAGCATGAGAGAAAATGGCACAACCTGAAACACAGGAAGTTCTACTTGAACAGAGGAAAACACTTCTTCACTGTGAGGGTGACTGAGCACTGGAACAGGTTGCCCAGAGAGGTTATGGGGTCTCCATCCTTGGTGATATTCAAAATCCAACTGGACATGGTACTGGGTAACCTGCTCTAGGTGACCCTGCTGGAGCAGGGGGGTTGGACCAGATGATCTCCAGAGGTCCCTTCCAACCCCARTTATTCTGTGAATAAATGTTAGGCTCGGGTTTTTTTCAGATCTGCTTTGTTAATTCAGAAGTATACATATAATATGCTGGGTAGATAGTTGCCAATGGAAACCTAACTCATAACCTGGAAAAATCCTAGTACTTCARCTCCCACAGAAGGTTAAAAGCTTTGGTAAATGCAACACTAATACATCCTGGAGTCACATGCAGCTTTCAGGGTCACGGACTGAAACATATTGTAAGTGGAGTGTAGAAAATACTAAGCAGCAACTTGGATAGAGCACTCAAAGCAAAACACTTGTGTTGTACAGTTTAAGCCAGTAATTATTCATGATAAATTTCTAACTTGAAATTGCAGCAGGACCTTAATTTTTTTTGTGGAAAATAAACATTTGTTTATATGTCTAGTATTTTTGCTTTTCTATGAGTTTCCAACTAGCTGAGAAGTTTCCAAAAACATACGTTCATGTGGATTTTGCAAAATAAATTCCTTTGTCAGAAACATATTAAGGATGTGTAAAATTTGGTGTGCTATGAATAGCTCTCTTCCTAAATCATGTGGTGAGAGTTCATGCGTGGTTCACTTTCTACTGTCTTATCTAGGGTGTGGTCTTGATTCAGGATCTTTCATGTCAGAATAATGACCATTCTGGGATTGCTCTCTTTCTGACTTAACACGGGGTGCGGGGGRAACAAAAACTGAACAATACAACTTCAGAAGAATTCAGGTTATCCAAAGAGGATATGGAAATATTTTTAACATGTTGAAAGTTTTTACAAGATGATCTTTCCATCTTCACTGTGTTCCAGATATTTTTTTCACAGTGAGATATAACACTGGTATCTGGAAGGAGATTTGGGTCAAAAACACTTCCCAAGAACCTTGTCAGTACATTTTATTCATTATATCAGGAAGCAGAGTGGCTATTCATTTCATCAGGAACAAAACTGAGTTCATAATATAATAGTGATGAGCAGAATTATAGAGAACTAAGTAGTACACATGCACAACACATACATTAGGATTTGTGCAATTGTGTTAATTCATTTATTCCCTCAAAACATAATGCCTGTCATTTATGTTCACAATAAACATCACCATGAGAAAGAAAATTATGTTGTCCCCCTAATATCTTCCTTTCTTACTTTTATTTATTTCTGAGCTTTTGCACACTTGATGTCACCTCCATATGTATTATTACTGAATATTACCTTTGATCTAACGTTATTCTGGATTCTGTTTTCTTTTCTTTAGGTATCTTTCATTTCTTGGCAAATCATAGAAAATCTCAGAATCAAGTAGACTGTTCGGCCTTCCAGAAGTAATTAATTAATATAATGGTGACATTCGTAGGTCAGGCAGTGAGCCCTGTGCATGATCACATTAGGGAGTATTTGCTCCCATAAGCAGTTCTATTGATTCCTGCTCAGAACTGTGAGTGAGTGGGTAATGGTCTGACCTTGTATGATATAGACATATAAATATGTGTGATATATACATATAAAAATTATAAATTGGCTTATAAAGAATGGCCCTGTTCTTGTACGTTTACAGGCAAACTTGTGTATGACATATTCACAGAGATAAAGATATAAAGCCATATTCTTTTGTATACTCTTTAGAAGAAGGACTGATACCATTTTTATGTATTTGTTAGACTAATAAAATAGAACTTGTCTAGATGAAATTTAGATGCTACTGTCTTATAAAGAACATTGGTAACAATGTTGGCAACAATGATAATAACAGAAAGGGTGTTGCTCCAGAGAAGGTTTTGAACAAGATTACTCAGTTGCATTTGCAACTTCACTAACAATTCCCTGTGCTTGAAAAGTCTAAGCATATTTCTTATGCCTCCATTTTTTTCAATTTTGTAACAGAAAAACTTATTAGTTTTTGCTTTTCAAGTGTTCTGAGTCCTCTGAATGAAAGAGAGCTATAAATGCAAAATATTACCAGTTATTTGAATATTGGTAAAAATGCTACCTTTGGTATTCATATAGTAGATGATAGAAAAATCCTATATCCTATTATTAGAAGCTGCATATTTCAGAAAGTTACAATGAAAAATTCAGAATGTTGTAAAGTAATTCATTCATAATGCTATTTTGGGTTATGGCATTTTGAATCCTAGCTCTGTGAGTCTGAATGTTATTCTTTTCTGCTTAAAAGAGTAACTCTGAATTAGATGCTGGAAAGTTGGAATAAGCTTGGGGGAGACTCTGTGGTTAACTCTTCATTGTGAAAAACTACGCAACTGAAGAAATACAGTTTTAGGTAGGAAATGTTGTAGATGTTAATGCTCCCCTGGCAATGCTGTGCAGCAGCATTAGAAGAGTTAACAGCATCAAGCAAAGTGAACGAAAAAAACAGGAGAAGGTTTTTGGTGCTTTTCTAGCCTTGAGAGGAGAAGTATCATTGTCCCATTGCACAGACACTCACAGATGGGGGGGGCTGTTAAAAAGATTGGGATGTTGGCATAGGGTGATACTTGCATGGGGAATCAAATTTCTCAGAGGATGGTTGGTCACTATCCAAATAGAGAAGCAAGTCTCTGTTGTGTGGGTCCTTGCAAGAGCGGCTTCAGCTGGATCAGGTGAGATCCCCCCCAACCGTTGTTCTGCTGGTATCCAGCTGACCCATAACTACTCCAGCATGTGCACAAGCTATCCCTACTGATTATCTTCAAGAAGTCTCAAGGAAGTCTCTGGAAGGGGAAGGTTCTCCACCGAGGATGTAATTAACACACTGAAACATACAAATTGGTCTACACACAGCAGGAGCTGCCTGGAGGGAGTCTTCAGGACAGTCCAAAATTCCCATCCAGAGAGTACTGAATTGTGATGATGACTGTGATTTCAGTCAAATACATTGTTTCAAGTCCTTCCGCTATTTAAAATCAGTCCATTATCTCACCTATGCAGATGACTAGACGGGGAGTTTCCTGGACCACCCAGGGGATTAACCCAAATGCACGGCTGTGCATGCAGGCACAGCTCTGATACCAGCTACACCACAGCTACAGCTATAGAACAAACGAGTTTCATACTTAGAACTTCACTTTCATAGCCCTTGCCACAGTCCATCAACTCAGACAGAATGGGACAGAGATACTATCTGTTTCAGTCTGCATTTGTGGAAAAACCTGTTTATCTTGACCACATTATACAGAAACAATCGTGTTCTGTGATCACTCAGGTCCAGATCCCAAAAAGTACTTGGGCGTTTGTCCATTTCTTCCCTAATACACTCACAGTTCAAAGTGAGAGAAAAGCAACGGAGAGAAGCAGTTAACTGAGAATGGTTTCCATAAAAAATACTCTCAGAAGGGAGCTGTCTAAAATAAAAAATAGCAAGGTCAAAGCTATGTGTTAAATCCTGACCATTCAGTGTAAGGATAATGCATCTCTCTGTTAAATTCATAGCTTTGAATTWCTTCTGAAGTTGGAAACTGAACTTTTTGTTGTCAGAATTTGAAAGAAAGGTGTGGGTTTTTTTAACAAAACATAGGASGAGTAGAAAGTGTTGCCACCATTTTCTCCCTTCTACTCTTTTCCAATATTTCTGTGGACAGCTCTTAATTTTAAAATTCATCCCAAATATGGACGATTTAATTTCAAATCCTTATTTCCCAGGTTATCCTCAAAATTAATCTTTAATAACAACAAATTGGCAACTAGTATAAATCTGACCAAGGACTAAGAAGAAGTAGCATGAGAATACGGTGGTTAGGTTTGGGAGATGGATATGTGAGATTCAGGTTCAGTTTTGGTGCCTGCTGCTCACTGAGTATGATTACCAGGCATAAAGTCTACACAGCACTGAACAATCTCTGTATCTACGTAGCAATATGCAGAGCTGCTAGTTCCCATCTCAGGAAAAATATTACTATGCTATTGCACAGTTTTGCCTCTTATTTCTCAGCTGAGAAAAGCATCATATTGCTATAATGCTTTTTTATTCCAGAGCTATCTCATTCAGGAGAAATCTATACTTCCGATTCTAGAGATAGCCTGCTCAGAGCTAGCTGCAGTATCTCTGCTTAGTGTGCCACTGCATTATGTATACATTCCTGATGCAAAGCATTTGCAAACTAAGTAATTGTTCTGTGCTTCAGTTCTCTCTCTGTAAATAGGAGATAACAGCATTCCTTTTGTCTTTCTCATTTAGACATAAGCTCTAAGACTCAGGGACTCTTATTATTATGTTTGTTTGGTGGTTAATTCAGTATTATAATTTTATTGAAACAAATAATTGTTAAAAATGGATGGAAGTATTTAACCAGATAAAGACAGATATAGCATTTGTATCTACAATTGAAATTACAGAAAAGTTACAGGACATAACCTGTGTGATACAAATTTAGCCCTTGTGGATCATTCTTCACCTTTATATTGCAATACGTGAAGAAGTCCAATTTCTCCTAGCAAATACTTCACTTGAGCCAGACTGTTAGGGAAAAATATGCCCCAAGTGTTTTGGTCTAGGGATATGTACAACTAACCAATAAAGATTACACTGACATCATCAGAGTTACTTCCCTCCAAACCTCAGGCTATGCTCCTACCATGGCTTCTGACAAGAACAGCCAGCTCTCTAACACTTCTTTAACAATTTGCAGAGAAACAAATGTTAAGTCAAACTAATATGATATATTCTTCTGTATTCTGAAAAAATATCAGCTTAAAGGATTTATAAACTAGAAGCTTTGCTTTTAATAACAAAATGCAGATTTCTGTGCTGGCTTTGAACTGTCATATTTTTAATACAGTCTTTTCATTATGTTTTAACTCCCTTGCTTGTAAAAAATGTGGGGTTTTATTGGTGTGCTGACCATGCATCCTCCACACTGTATTTTCAGCTCAAGGGGAAATATGTTCTTGCAAAACTGGAACTTGATTTCACGCTTCTTGGAGAAATTCCACATACTACAATTTAGAGCTAACACATATTAAAGTGAGACAGATAGTGCTATGGGTGTAATGAAGACTGAGAAGGATGCAAATGTCTTCCTTCCTTAAATACATGTTTTCTCCTAAAATTAGAAGAAATCATTTTATGGATTGTGGGTTTTTGCAAAGGACAGTGTGGCAGTACAAAAAATGAACTAGACTGGGCATTGCTAAATGGCCTTAAATCATTAGTAATACACTGATGTTTTGCAGAGATGATATAACCTCCATTAAAACTGTATCTTTTAATTATTTTTATAGCTTCTATGCGAGGAAGACATTGTGACATATCAGAGACATTATGAATCCTATTGAATAAAATGTTTTTGATCAAAAAAATTGCCCTCAAACCTTGTTTTCCTTACATGTTCAGTGTATTTGAAAAATATCCATATGTTCTGATGCTTGCAGGTATTCTGAATTGAAAAGTGAGGCTTTCAGGAGCTTGTGTAAGTAGTTTGCATTTCTAATCATGCRAAGTAAAAACAATAGTGAGACAGTAACTTCTTTTAAGTTTATAGAACAAATCAATGGTTTGAAACAAGTCCTCTCATTATTCCTTTGTTTTTCTGTGATCACAGAATCACAGAATGGTTGAGGTTGGAAGGGACCTCTGGAGATTGTCTAAGTCCAACCCCCCTGCTCAAGCAGGGTCACCTAGAGCACGTTGCAGAGGATCGCGTCCAGGTGGGTTTTGAATACCTCCAAGGAAAGAGACTCCACAACCTCTCTGGGCAACCTGTTCCAGTGCTCTGGCACCCTCACAGTGAAGAAGTTTTTCCTCATGTTCAGATGGAACTGCCTGTATTTCAGTTTGCGCCCATTGCCTCGCGTCCTGTCACTGGGCACCACTGACAAGAGTCTGGTCCCATCCTCTCGACACCCTCCCTTCAGATACTTGTACACATTGCTGAGATCCCCTCTCAGACTTCTCTTCTCCAGGCTAAACAGGCCCAGCTCTTGCAGCCTTTCCTCATAGGAGAGATGCTTCAGTCCCTTAATTGTCTTTGTAGTCCTCTGCTGGACTCACTCCAGTAGCTCCATGTCTCTCTTGTACTGGGAAGCCCAGAATTGGCCTCACCAGGGTTGAGCAGAGGGGGAGGATCACCTCCCTTGACCTGCTGGCAATGCTCTTCCTAATGTAGCCCAGGATACCATTGGCCTTCTTGGCCACAAGGGCATATTGCTGCCTCATGCTTAACTTGGTGTCCACCAGCACTCCCAGGTCCTTCTCAGCAGAGCTGCTTTCCAGCAGGTCAACCCCCAACMTGTACTGGTGCATGGGGTTATTCCTCCCYAGGTGCAGGACCCTGCACTTGCCTTGTTGAACTTCATGAGGTTCCTCTCCGCCCACCTCTCCAGCCTGTCCAGGTCTCTCTGAATGGCAGCACAGCCCTCTGGCGTATCAGCCACTCCTCCCAGTTTTGTATCATCAGCAAACTTGCTGAGGGTGCACTCTGTCCCTTCATCCAGGTCATTGATGAAGAAGTTGAACAAGACTGGACCCAGTACTGACCCCTGGAGGACACCGCTACCTACAGGCCTGATGCTGGAGAGAAGACAGGTTAGGTGCCTGAACTGGAAGACCAGCAGTTTAAAGGGGCAATTTAAAGAAATCATCCAAAAAACCTTCAGTTAAAAGATGTCTTTTATAAAGAATAAAATATGTTTCTGTTGCGACTTAATATTAGCATAAAATAATGTCAGCAAACAAGGCCACTAATTTGGGGTTCTCTGCTCCTACTTTGACCTGTTTTGTTCTGCTGCTTTCTTTAAGGGAGACTGAGATAATTGTCTGAGATAATTTGGCTAGAYGCAGAGGGATGTTGGTTTAATTATAACTGAATTCAATTGTATACTATAAATCATTCTCTTTTTCCCCCAAAGCAGGAAAGAAGTTCCCAGATCACAGCTCATGCAAAACTTAACTAGAAGGGCTAAGATTACCTTAATAGTGTGTCTACATTACTGACTGATGTAGCACAAAGATGAAAGGAACAGATTTTGATTTGCTGCTCTCTGTTATGTTTCTAGGACCATAAGTCTACATCACGAATCTATAGGCAACGAAATCAGAGCCAGCTAGCTCATCCTAGATGTACACTCTGCATCTACAAGTGACAAAAAACAGATTTCTGTCATGTCAGCCCAGATTACCTTGCTGTCCCTTAGAGAATCCCATGCATGCATAGGGAAGAGACTCATGGAGGACCTTCTGAATGCACTGCAAGGCAGCATGCTCGATGGCATCCCAACAAGTCACTTCAGCTTTCATTCCACCAAGAGGGATGTGGGTAGACTTGAGTGTGGACTGCAAGACCCCAACTATAGAGATGAGTCAAATTCACATTAAAAAACAGGAAATAAATCCCACTAAACTCATGCCCATAATCTCTATTAACATTAATACATTTATTCAGTCAGATATGAAGGATCTCAAACACCCCAAAATTAAAAACAAAAGTGAACATATCAGTTTAAGAGCATTTATGAGACAAAAATGGGTTTTTGACTTTAGCAGGTGAAGCCTGGCTCTACCCTATAATGCTGTAACAACAGTAATAAGTTATCAGGACATGAAAAAGGACTGTCTTGCTGTTCTCAATCTTTTACGCTTTCATGGCTCTGTCTAATTTAGGGCTTTCTTTGAAGTCAAAGATCAGTACGAAAAGTGTTTCTTGTTGAATTTTTTGGGTTTTTTTGGGGGGAGGGCAGGGGGGAGCTACTAGCTTTTCCATTGTTAATGTATGGATAAGTCATGCCAAGGAAAGGAGTGAGCAAGCCACATAGGACAGCATCACAATACAACAAATGGAGACTTTCTATTCCAGTTTTGATACATACACCATAGCCATTACCACAGCATCTGTTATCTTTTGTTAATGAGACACAGATATAACTGTTTCAATACTTAATAAGTTGTCTTCCTTTAACTAAYAGACTTCATTTCCCAGAAGAAAGCAGGCTTGCATTGTACTCACTGTGATTAAACTATGTTATCAGAGATACAACAGTAATGAGTACAATCAAGGTAGAGGAAGTTATTTGCTCCAATCAAGCTGCTAAACACGTAAAAGCCTGGGCAAACAACCACTATGCATATAAAATTCAGCTGTGCAGCTGACATTCCATAATTTTGTCTCATTTCTTGAACAGAAATACTGAATGAATACATTTTAATTCATTCTCATATTACTTAATCATGATTGCAGTCCCCTTCTCCTCTGGATATCAGCTCTGGCCAAGCAAAGAGAACTTATGCAGCTGTAAGCTATGTAAGTGAAGGCACGAACTAGATCATACAAACATGTATACGAGGCTGCATTAGGAAGAGCATAGCCAGCAGGTCAAAGAAAGTGATTATTCTCCTCTACTTGGCACTTTTGAACCTGAATATGGACTATTGTGTCCAGAGCTGGGCTATTCAGTACAAGAAAGACACTGACATACCGGAGCGAACCTAGGAGAGAGACACCAGAATAAACAAGAAGGAGACCGGCAAGATAAATAWGATAAACAGTATTGAAAGCAGGGTGGGAGGGTAGTAGCATAAAAGCATCAGACAAGCAAGAGAAATTGGAGAAGAAAGAACTCCAGCCCTCTTTGGTTGCCATTTCCCTGGTTAGGAGCTCTCAAACCTGATCACCTGGACCTCGGCGACTAAGAACCAGCAGGAAGGACTGTGCCCTCAAACCTAAATACCCAGCATCAGCTCCATGGTCTTGTATACTCATTGCTAATTTAGAAAACAAGTTTTAATGACTAACATTTTTTAATATGTCATGATGATGCTTAATATTGTGTAAGAAATGACCATCAGCAAGAAGTGTGTCACTAATGAATAACTTTAGGGAAGTTTAATTTTAAAGTTTAAAACTAGACTGATTTGTCAATCTTCCAAACACTCCATCAGAGTGATCTCTAGTTTACTAATTGATGTACATAAACATATAAATATATATATGTATTCAGTTGCAATAATAGACAGGAAAAGACCCTCTTGACAGTGACTGATACCTAGGTCTTATTATTTTTTCCCCAAACAGGCGATTTCAGATCTTTTTGTTTGTATCTTATGTACAATTACTTGTCAATTTGATATTTTTCAAGATCTCTTGCTCCTGTTGTGGTAAAAGACAGTCTGAGGTCAACATCAACACTTCAGAATATGTATTCCCACTGGTGCACACATATGAAAAGGAGAATAAATTATTGATAATCATGACATAACAATAACAACTGACACTGCTTAACCTTTATGCAAAGAAATCAAAGCAGTTTGCAAAGGATATGAGTGAGTTACATGTTCCTGGGAGAAGAATCAGCTCATTTAACACTGAAAGGCAGCTACTTCTCAGCTGGAAAATAACAACCTTTTTAAGTACAGTAAACGTACAAGACATTTAAGGTGAGAAAATAAAAGATCCATTCAGTTCAGATTATATTACCCCTTTGTGAGGCAAACGATTGAAAACRGCCAAGAAAAATTGTGCAGTGTCTCTTCCTTCTTAGGTCTTCTGGAGGCAAGATGAGCTTGCAAGAAAATGTGCAAGAGGGAAGTCACATCATTAAAATTAGAGAGCTAACTGGTACTGGTACATGCTAGACTATCCCTGAGATATCTAAGGTACCACATTTAAAATATAAAGTATAATACCAGAACGAAACTAATACAAAAGGATCATAAAAGAGGGACTGATTCTTGAAATTCTGAAAAACTATAAAGTATAGAAAATAATTTGTATATAGCTACTGTGATTAAAAAAAGAACAAAATAAACCCTCCAAAGGAATAATGTCATTCTGCCTGCTGGCAGTCTTGAGTTGAAGGTCAAAACTAATTTTTCCGCTATTGTCCTTTCATGTTCGTTTTTTCTCTCCATTGTCCATGGAATTAGAAAGTCGACAATGTTTCTATTTAATTAGGTGGTAGAATCCTATCTGCAGAGCTGTTCAGCGTCCAGGGGAGTTAGGCCTTCCTGATGTAGCAATGACATAAGTTCATTTCCCTCATGACTGCTGAACCATAAATTGCTTAGGACCTCAAAAGCTCTTTAAAACATTTTTTTTCTTATAATAAGACTATAAAGCGATCTAAATACTTGTACAAGACATATCACATGCGAATCTAGACAAAATGTACTTTGCAACGTAGAGCTGTTTCTGACAAGCCAGATGGAGTTTGAAACTGTCACTGTATAGCTTTAGCAGTAGTCTCTATGGTATTCATACAGTAAGATCATAAATCTTACAGTATAAACCAATAAACCAATTATTTTCTTGATTCTTGAAATGTATTTTCATTTTACATGCTTGTATTTGAATGAGATATAGATTGACGGAATTATCTAATGATCCTTAATAGGAGTGGTTACATTTAGTGAATAGTGGAAGAAATAGCCATTTAAAATATCTTTGTCCTTATTAAAGCAGAGTATATACCTCTAAAATATTCATATAAATTTAAATGTGTTAAATTATGCTAAAGGTAAAAGTATTTGTTTTTTAGAAAGATCACAAGAAAAACTGGTTTCTTCGTGTATTTAATTGAATAAAGTTTTGAGAATAATTGCACACAATAGAATTTATAGAAATAATGAAGCAAGCTGCATCTGGCATTTGAAATTAAGTTTTACATCTCATATGTTTTTATTTTAAGTCTCTGCTGTTAGCTTAGGGCATTAGTGGTTGGCTGTCTACTATTTCATTAGCAAGTTGTTTTTTTTTTCCTAGGGGCAAGGAACAATGGGTGGGATAAAGAAAGATTTTGAACACTGTAAAAAAAGCTGCTTTCAGAGTGTAAAAATTAAAAGATAACTTAGCTGTAAAATCACATGCTTAAAGTAATGTACCAGGAAAATGGCATCGCATCTGAAGAAATCCAGGAAATTACTTTGTTGAACATTAATAAGAAGAGGTTAAATTTCATCTGGAAACATACATTCATATTTGAGTCTTTAAATCCTTTGTGAAACAGGATCTATAACAGAAATGCTAACATACTGCAGTCTTAACTATTGCAATGAGAGCACTGAATTACCAAAGAGATGCTGTAAAAATGC
Source organism: Apteryx rowi (assembly GCF_003343035.1). Classification (NCBI taxonomy): domain Eukaryota; kingdom Metazoa; phylum Chordata; class Aves; order Apterygiformes; family Apterygidae; genus Apteryx; species Apteryx rowi. The sequence goes on along the minus strand of NW_020451232.1, from coordinate 170,948 downwards.
ATTTAAGAAAGGGCAGGCTCATGGTTTCAGAGATGATAAACAAGAAAGGACTAAGATCATATGCTCTGATCTCTTGAACTAAATAAAATCTAAAATTTCTGTTAACTGTGATAATACACTGTAAGCTTGGATTTCAAATTTGATTAGCTTGGTTAAGGACAAGGTGCTCAAAGACCCCTAACTTCTGTTTATTTAAATGGATTAATTCAGCTCACAAATTGTTAAAACTTACAATTCCAAATAATATTTTAACTTTTTTTCAAAATGCTGTTTTAAGCTCTCCAAATGGAGATGACACATCTTGTTACTCTCAAAATCTTTTATGGGCAAAAAGGGAAACAGACTTTATATAGACAGAGACAAAAATTTATTGTTACTACAATTAAAATATTAACAGTCTAATCAAAGATTCATTATTCGTCCAGATCTAATTATTACGGAAAAAAGAAAGAAAAACAAAATAAAGAAATGGATAATACACTTAAAATTGTTATACACACACGCATTTTCTGGTATGTACCTCTTTCCACTGGTGCTGTGCCCATYCTTCCACTGCTCCTCTGGCTCTGAAGGTGAATAGCTTCAGTCTGGTGGTGGCTGTGGGGTACAGCGATGAGGGTTACTCGCCAGGAAGAGTATGATGCTGATTATAATTTTCTTCTTCATTCTGGGATCTGCTTGGGGTAATTTTTATATGTTTGCTAATATGCTTTTACACTTTGCTTTTTCTTCATTGGTCTGTAAATCACATCACATCTGATTTTCACATGTAAGTGCTTTCTACATGTGATAAATACCACGTCTTTGTGGTGAGTTATTTATAGGTGTGGGGTCTCCAGTGCCAGCCTGTGCCCCATGCTCTTATCATCCCAGTCCTGTGCTCCTCTACGCTGCATCCTGTCTCCACTTCTCAAGTCCTCTGCTGTCATAACCAAGCCTGTGTTTCTTTGTACTACATCATTATGTTAGAGTTGCAAATGTCCCATTCTGCACAGAATAATACTTGCTACTGCTGTGATTTAGAACTATGGCTGTACCATACAAAGATAAGCAAAAGTCAAACAAATTAACCATAGCCACCTGCTGATTACAAAATTTGCTATCACAGCTCAGCTGGCAGGCTCCAGGCAGGTCAAGGCAAGTTCGAACAGAGGAAGGCTGTCAAGCATCAGTCCTGAGACCTAGCAAACACAGTATAAAGGATGCGGCCTTTACTAGGAATGTCAATACTATATTACTGGGTTACAGAATTATATGGTATATAGCTAAATAAGCATAGATTAGTATTGGTGTAAGGCAGACTTATCCTATATAAGTTTAAATTCAAGAGGAGTTCCTTCTTTATTGTATTTAATTGTGTATAAACTTGTTCTTTCAAAGTGTCTGAACCTTCTGTTGGCATGCATGACCCAAGGGATGAAGCTAAACTGGGGCACCAGGAGAAAAACAAATCAAGCGCTGTTAACTTTTCACCCCGCCAAGAAGCAGACATTACTAGTGCTCTTTCTCAGGGCCCCAGTATGGCACTCACCAAAAAGCAGTTGAAGTTCATCCAGCTAAGTAGATTTTAAACTTTAAATTACGTTTAAATATGCAGTTAAACAACTAGTAAAGCCCACAGGGCTTAGCACTCTGCAAGGTAGATCCCTAAAATATTTGTAAGAGTTTTTCTTACTCACACTGAAGTCCTCAAACATAGATTCATGAAGTTCAATCAAGCATTAATAGCTGACAATATTCCTGCTGCACTAAATGCACATTGCTTCATCCTTCCTAATTTTACTGCCACACATTTGCCACAGCTGACAAGAGTAGGATAGGACATAGCATGAGGAACTGTACCAGGCATACCCCAACCTGACTCAGCAGATATTGCAGAGAAACCCATTCTTTCTAAACTGATACCCACTATAAAACAGTAAACATGTGACAATTGTAGGGGAAGAAAAAAGAGCCTAATTGCCAGATGACCCACCAACAAAGGGATATCCTTGCTTCTCAGGCAAGTATAATTTTACATTGTTTATCACATCAGTAATTACCTTTGGGATGTAGGAGGGATGGTGATAAAAAAAAAACAAAAGAACCCCAGCACCCTAAAGATGTGCTAAGAATCCTTTTCTCTGTTCTTTTTTGTTTTTTAAATATGTCTCCTAGGAAAAGGAAATCCATTCAAGCACACAAGTAATAGTTAAGAAAAAAGAAAACCTCAGCAAACAGTACAGTTCTAAAAGCCAAGCCACTTATCCTGTTCTAATAAGAAAAATCCATCTAATGAACTATTTAATTGAGTTTAACAAGAGTGTTTATAGTTAATCCTAAATGCACTAATAGGAAACCTAAGGCCTACATTCAATGTTGGTTTTTCTCCCTTTGGATGTTGCTCATAATTACAGTTTGCTCTTTAATTATTCTTCCTCATGTATTCAATTTATGATTAAGACCAACAGCTTGCCCTGGAGGGTGAAAGTGCTGAGGTGGACAGTGGTGAATTAGCAGAGAGCAGCTCCTTCAGCAACGTGCATCTGCTCAGAAGCAGCCAAAAAGCAGCTTTTCACTCTAATCATGAAATTCAGAGCTCGAGACAAGGGAATACTACTCCAGCAAGAGAACAACCTCTGATAACTCTCTAGGGGGAGGAGATTAAAGAACCAAATCTCAGACAAACATGAATGTGTTTTTATTGAAGCAAATTATGTTGTGTTGGTAATTAGAAATATAGCTTTGGCCTTCTGTTGCATTAACTGCGCATTTACACAAACCCCAACTTTTGCAGCTTCCATTTACTATTTTATTTTGCCCTACTAAGATATATTATCCAATATCACATATCTGGATGGCCTTTCTCTATAGCTTTTATGTAAAGTAAATTAAAAAAAGAAATTTTGATGAAAATGTGCTAAGGAAACAAAAATGAGTATTTTCTTAACTCTTTCCATCACTTGTGATGCAGAATATGAAAGGACTACATGTGTGGAAGTTTCTGTAGTTCAAAATAGAATACTTCTGCAGCCTACTTTTGCAGCATAAAATAGCATTGCAATTGCAATTCATAGGAGTGTTTTTATAGTAAAAGGATTTTTACCTTAAGCTATGTTGCTTACATTTGAAATGGAAAGATTAAAAATATATAATACAGAGGGAATAGAAAGCTTAATTTTATCTAATAAATAATGTTCTTGCTTAACCCTTCAGTATCTCAAAGTCAGATTTTCTTGTACAAAACTCATTTCCATTAATGATATATAGCCATTATGGCACCACAAGATTATCTAATCGTTTGAGCACTTTAAACAGATGACTCTATTGCCATAGCTTACATCACAGATTAAGTCAACACTGTTGTCTGATATTACAGCAATGATCTTAATAAGACTACAACAGTCTATGATAGCACAAAATAATTTTGTTATGCATTGCCACATGAAAGATCAAGACCCAGGTTTAGTTTCTAGACTGTTGACTGTCCAGCAAAGCAAGCTTTAAGTTAAACAAATAGATCGTTCTTAATCTATTGTCTCTCTAAGCCTTCTCACAGCAAATGATCTTCAAACATAGAATCAAAATGATCTTATAAACGTATTTTTCCTTACTGAGATAAAAGTGGGCCTGAAAAACAAAAAGGAAACTATAGCAAGTGCATGTTAAAATATGAATGACAAAGCCAACCTTAAAATGTGCTGTGTTTTACCTTTCATGATCCTCCAGCCTTTAAATTTACTTAGGGTTTATGTGAAAAATTTCAAACTCTTCAGCAGAGTTAAGGCTCTAAATTGCAAAGCACACAGCATGAAAGGTACCTTTCCCCCCGACATGGAAGTTTGGTGGGATAAATTCTTCTATTCCTGGACAGCATTGTCTTTGATTTGGAAAAAACTGATCACATTAGCTTTCTGGGGTTTATGCAAACAATTCTTAATGACCTTTTTGGGAGAGCATATGGACTAACAGTTCTAGGAGTACTAAAGCTAGAAAGGAGCTAGTAAGTCCAYGCGAAACACTGAGTAGTATAGGGCCATAAAGATGGACAGTACAAAACTAGCTGCACCCTGAAAGTGATGTAGCCTAGAGAAAATTTTATATACATTTCCCTGTTTTCCCTAAAATAAGTAAATTATGAAATGCGGTGGATAGGTATGAAATCTAATTCCTTATGGAAAGCTATAAGAAAATACCTTTGTCCATTTGGAATTCACAAGTTAAATTTCACCCAAAGGTAGTTACATGCAATCTAGACAGAACCTTTTTTTCTTTTATACTGTTACATGACAGCTTATACAAAATACCAACACAATCTTTGGGTAAAATTCTGAAGACCCGAGGGCCTCACCCTCCTTGTTATGTTCTCTCACCATCAACCTAGTCATAATTCCTGTGTAGCTCAGGTCACTCTCTGAAAAATGGGGGTAGCATCTCTTTATTTTCAAGATTGTCATCATGACGTATTCAATATATAACGTGATTTCACATAAAATGGTAGTAGGAATAACTTAACTAGGTTATATAGGGAAAGTATCTGACAAAAAGTTATTATTTTCTCCTTTTAATCATTTCTGGGACAGGATTCTAAAGCTACTTGYAATATTGAATGTCCTCCTGTACACACATCAATACTGGAGTTTTTATCTTTTTCATACATCTATAATGTGGCCTTATAATATCAGCCACATTTTTTTTTCCTTCTGAACTTTTATCAGTCCATGTTTCTTAGCTTTGGATTCAAAACTTCGATTAAACTATCAAAAGTAAAATTTTGAACTGAGCTGCATGAATGAGTTCTGTGATTCTTATCAGAAGGCACCTACTGACACTAATGGGACATCTATAAACAGCCTCATGGCAGTGAAATACAGTCACTTCAGAAGAATAAAAGGAAAGAGTAAAAAAGAAATCAATTTGCAAAAATCAGAAGCAGGATTAGTAAGCAGATAAAGTGGACAAAAAACTTTTCCAAAGTTAGGTTAAATCTCCTAAAAATATATAGAGAACTGATTTTTTTTTTTTTAAATGGATCATTCATTCACCCCATGAAACAGACTCCTCTTGCTCTGCTTTGTCTGCCAGTTCAGCAACTGGTTAAAGTTCAGGTGATTTCTTGCCTGGTTGAAAGAGGGATCTGATAGTTGTTCATGATATGCAATTTTAGCCTATATTTACCTTCTCTTTATTTACAAGAAAAATTATGCGGCCTTTTATAGAGTAGTAAGAATAGCTTTATTCACATAACTTAATCTTGGACCACGGAATCTGTTATTTCACAGCCAAATAAGTGAAGAGATTTTTCAAAAGATTTTATGTAATTAACCTTTCACTTCAAGTGTATCTCTAACAAAGGCTATATACTCTCAGCCCAGTTCAATATCTCCTTTATTCTTCCTCATGCTGCCAGAAACAAGGAAGTGCACATAAAAGTACAAGCATGTGTTTTTGAAGTTAGATCAGATATTGATGTAACTGATGTATAACTTAATGTGTAGATAAGAATAATTCCTTACTTCTGCATAAATAATAATGTGAAGACTCATACACATGAGTAATATATGTTCAGTGATGCTGAACTGGCTCTTCATGTGGACAATAAGTAAGTCACATTCTTATATTGTGTAATAACAGCAACTAAGAATCTAAGATATATCCTACCCAGATTCTCAAATTAACACACTGTGAGCACTTCTCTGCTGAGCAGCGAGTCTCTAAACCAGCACTGTGTAGCACGGGAACCAGCCACACCAAGTGAGGATGGTGAAAGCAAGGACTGGGAGACAGCAGTGAGCGCAGTATTACATCCAGCAAGCCTGCACCACCAAGAAGACCTCTAGGAACCAGTCGAGCATTTGCAATGGAGCAGTCCTTTTGCTACATGAAGTCTGAACCAGAAGTGACTGTAAACAGCTCAAAAACATGGGAGAATCTGCTTCTTGGACCAGCACAGGGATGATTCTGTCTTTATAAAACTCCTACTCTGCACATGTTTTTGAAGGAATCTGTTTAAGTCCTAGGATGTACAAATCAAATGTAGTAATGTTTCTTTAATGATTGGAAGGTAGCAAAAGCTACTGTAGAAACAATGAGATGCCCAAAGATATATTTTAATATCTTCTTATACATATTTAATAAATCCAATAATTTAAGGAAAGTAAGAAATTTTATTTCAAGGAAAGGTAGTGTCATATTCAAGAAGTATCACTTTGCTTTGAATTTAACTGGAAAACGATGTATATTTTTTGTGGCATCAGCACAGTAGAAATAGGTGATTCTGAGATCTCTTACCTGCTTCTCTGATCATTGTTTCCTATGTCTTTAGTTATCTTCAAAGGATTTATCTTCTATAAACTTTCCTCTTGAGACCAGATAAACTTTCCACATTAGTAACAACCTGTTGCCAAGAGTTCCCCAGGTTAACTACACAGCGTGTGTAGTAAACTCTTCTGGTTTACTCTGAATTTATCACCTTGTATTTCAATTGCTGCCTCCAACTGTCTTATCAGAAGAGCACGTCACGGTACGCCCCAGAAACCTGGGCTTCCATTTTCTATGATGGGTACCTGCCGAACAGTGGAACAGCAACCTGTCTGGCCTGCCCACCTCATTCATTTCCTTGCAAATCTGGATGGGAGGATATGATATCACTGAATGAGGTAGGCATGAGGTAGGCAAATTCTTCTCTTCAGAGAAAACTGAAGAGATGTATACATCTCTGGATGTCCCCAGTTTTTCATTAATATCGCATTAATGTAATAAGTGAAGCTTCAGTTGTGCTTGCCTGTAATGAAGACAGAGTGTGTTGCTGTCTATAAGTGTGTATGAATAATGCATTTTATGAATAAAACCCATCTTTTTTATCTGTGGATTAGCTAATGTAACAAAGACTACAAAGACTACGAAAGGAAATAGTTGATTCACCATTTCCTGTTGCTTAAAAACCAAGACTAATTTTTTGGGGAAAGATGTGTTTTATTGAAACAAGTTCTTGGCTTAAAACTAGTTGAAAGCCTATGAGCTGTTATAGAAAGACTATCACAGTAGATGATCTGATGGTGTCTTCTGGCTCAAGCATTGAATGATATAAGAGTTTATATTTTGCTTAAGGGTGAAAATTTCAAGGATTTCAAATATATTTATATTTTATTCCATGTTAGTTGTTAAAAGAAATATTTTAAAATAGTTGCTAATAAAAAATTGCTTTTTCCAGCTAAATTTTCATGCACTGAATGGCATTGACACTAACTACAAGCATTGAACTATACATCCAGTGGAAAGAAGTAGACTGCTAATACAAATGCTCTGAATCACACTTCCAGTAAGGTTCATTTGTGTTTGTTTATTTTTAAGTGGCTATACAGGGGGAGCCTCACTTGCTAGTTTTATCATCAAAGTTTGATAAACCAAGATGGACAAACCAAGATGGGTTGTGTCTCAGTTCTCCACCTAGAAAAATAAATATTATCATAGTCTTTCTCCTCATTCCATTCCCCTTGTTGTTTAAACATTAAATTTTAATTCAAATCAAACATCTGAGTTGAAATGTGCAACAGGTAGATAAGATTAGATAGACAGACAGATAGATAGACAGATAGATAGAACTATCCCTCTGTAGAAATTCTGTACAGCACTCTGCAGCATAGCTATTTACACTTGACACAGAACTCTGAATACTGATTTTTCTGAGCACTGAAGGACAGCATTGGCATTATGAAATTCTTTGTGTCACCATTCCCGGGACATAGGGAAGCTTGAGGCTGGAATTACTGCATGCCATGAAGCTGGTTAAGCCTCCTGTTTAGGATGAGATCAGATGTAAGTCATCTCTTTATACACTGGAATCCTCTCCCTTTCTGTCACTAAAGAGGTAAGCTCTAAGAACCATCCTTCTGGTAGAACTGGGTAAGAAACAGCATGTATTGGATCACAAATAAAATAATCATGCTTTTAAACTAGTTACCTATTGCATATATATAAGTGGAATTCAAAGTAAAATCTTTTTTTTTCCTTCATCGTATAAAATTTCTCCCATCTTTAGGATTTGTGTGTGAATTCAGTAGCTTATTACTTCCTTAAGTATTCTTTCCAGCTGAAATGTCTGTCACTGCTGAAACTGAACACTCAAACAAAGTGCTGACATTAAACCACAGGAGCCAATTTCCATAGAGAGCTGCTTAAGTATTCCAGAGCAGCATTTTTGTATCAGCCAGGCCTTAGAGGGTATTTGTGATTTGTACAGTTTTAACTGGAAGGAGAAAAATGTGTAGCTGATAGCATGGATGAATGCAGAAGGCAATGTGAAAAGATTTTAAGAATAAACCAGTTATGCTGCTTCTGTTTGTTTGTTTCTCACTGCTGACACCAGAACTATGATTCCAGTCCCTCACTGTTCTTTAAGGGGAGAACTGCGCTTTCTTCCGTCTGCCCTGGGCTTCTAGTTAAAGGGAAACCGTAGGAAATTGCTCTCAAGGTAAGGCTACTTTTCAGGGGGAATAGCTATGAAATGCAGCTTTTCATAAAGTGCTGTGAAATTTTAGCTCAGCTGTGGCTCCCTTTCTCCTATATTTGTCAATATCAAATACAAACAGTAAATCAATTGCTTTTCTCTACTAATGAGCTATTCTATTTTTACAGTATTCAGTAACTTTTTATTTTTTTTCTTTATGTTATTATCTTGGAGGGAAGGTGGACATGAAAATCTTTTAGCCTCACTCTAAATATCTCCAAGGCTACTGAAAGGCAGCATACCATGAAACCTCTTTTTGTAACAGATGAAGTAAAAGCAGGGAAAACTGTGTCTCCAGCATTACAGCTCAACCCTGATCCTAAGACTTAAGAAAATAGCATTTTCTGCAGTCATCTGGTCTTTTGTCCAGTTAAGGTAACGATAATCTCTAGGAATTCTTACAGCAGGCTTGCGAACAGAGTGAAGGTGTGAGGCAGGTAATTACGCTCACAAGGACACTGAGTAGGATTCATGATTTTTTGTGTGAGATCCAAAAACTAGCTTTAAGACGGACATATTGGATCATATACATCTATAAATACTCATCTGTTAGTATGTCATTTTAAGGATGAAGTTTAGGTCTGAAAGGTGGTAGCAATCTTAAGTGTATACAGTAAAATCTTCAGTGAATATGGTAAAATAGACATATGGTAAATATATATATATAGTAAAATATATATACTGGAAATAAGAAAAGGCTGCAAAATTAAGGAATCCTTTCTGCACTTGCATCTTCATTATTGCTTTCTGCTAATGTTTATTATTTTCAAAAAGCACAAACAATTTTTTGATATTAAGAAAATGAATGTTGTCTCTCAAAAGCAGACACTTAAAAATCTCAAGTAATACACAAGACAATTGATACCTTATGTTAAATGATGAGAATGAGGAAAAAGAAAGGAATTTATAATAAATACTTTAATATATTCCTTCAAATTTTTTTTTTTAATTACCAATATTGCTGAGAACTTTTATTTTTAAATGTGTGAGCTATTGGATAGTCAAAAAAAAAAGTTCAGGTTAAATAAAAAGTGTAGGATAAATAAAAGTTCAAAATGAGAGGCCTTTCTGCTTAGAATATTCTAACCTGTCCATGGAAAATATGGAAAGCAAGAGAATTTATAACACCTATCTGTCTGTCTATCTGTCTGAGTGCTGGAGTAATGGAATTTTATTTAACTGAGTGTTTCTCATTCCTCTTTTCTATACAGAATAAAAATATGCAGGTTTTTGAAGAGAAAAGAAGTATAGCTTTGGCTGAAGGGGATATAGCCATCTATCTTTTCAGCCAGAATAAAACCATTGTGTGTGATCATCTGTGTTCTGAAACTCAACAGAAGAAAAGACCAGAAGAGATTTGAAAGACTTCAGATTATTATTATTATTATTATTATTATTATTATTATTATTTCAGCTTTTTCCATTACAGTTATTCAGCCTGAAAAAATTTTCTATTTGCTGCAAATTTATTTTAAATAGGATTTTTTATATAGTCAAATTTGTTATATAGTTATATAGTCAAGGCCAATTTTGTCATTCTTTTTTCCTAAGTGACTCAGCCTTTCCTCAGTCTCTTTTATCTATCAATAAAAAAGTTGAAATGCTGGAATTAACCTACACGTTAAACAGATAAGATAGGATGACAAGAGGAAAATGTGCATTTTAATTTTTATTTCTTTGCAACCTAAGCAATTAAGAGTTTATTTAAATTCAAAAAGAAGTCAGTATTAGAAAAGATGTCTGCTCTTTTTTTCTTTTAATAAACCTGAAAACATTTGAAAATGAACAGTGTGAATAGAAAATAAAAATGAAAACTGGAAGGCAAAGTTCACCCATCAGAAAAATCTAATAAAAAAATGCAGAGGATAATAGAATCTCAGCAGGGTTAGGTTGACAATATGGAGAACTGGATGTGCTGTAATAGTATTCCAGTAATTGGCATCAGGAAGAGCAGAAAAGTTTTAACATGGAAGATTCCATTTGTAAATTGAACATGTTCTTTTCAGTACAAGAGGCTTCTAAAATTCAGTGGTTACTGAAAGTGCTTGTAGTATAGAGAGCATATTTAGATTAGAAATGATTCCTAAACAAATAATGATAGAGATTTTAAGGACTTGATTTCTAGTTTTCTTCTATACTGCAGCCTTTTGGGAAGATTGATGCAGTGGTGAAGTATTTCTTTTCTGTGAAGAACCAGCTTATTGGCTTCTGTAGTGCAGCTTTTTTTCAAATCCCGCGTAAGGTTTTTGTGGCTGCAGTTACAATGGTGCTATAAGAGTTGTTCATTCAAGTGATACACGGCACATCTGGAAACCAGCTCCTTCCGTCTGGGGACAGGAAGGTAAATTTTATAGTAGGACTATGCAATTTTTTTCTAATTTTTTTGTTTGACAATTGGATAGAAAAAATAGGCCAGGAGGGACTTTGTTTTTAAAATTTTTACTTTTTCTTTTGTTTAACAAAAAACAATTCATTTTTTAGTATCTTGAATTTCATACTGAAAAAGAAGAGAAGCTTAATAGAGGGAAATGAAAAGCTGATAATTTAGGTGGTTTTACCAAGTGCTCAGAAGTGCAGGCTTTTCTGGAAAAAGGGAGGAGGCAAAATTTTTGAAGATTGCATACATTGAGATAATTTTATAGAAAGAACTAATTTGGATCATTTAGTTCCATTTGAAAAGGACATTTCTACTTGCTTGGAGAAATTAGGAAATTAGATCATGTATTTTGAATTTCTGAATTATAAGTGAGGTATGCATCAGATAGAAAAACAATGGGCTATATTAGATAAGTATGTGGTAATATCATTTTAAAATATTAAAGATACAGTTAAAGACTGAGAATTTTTAGTCTTAGGATATGGAAAGAGATTACCATTAATTTTTATATATTAAATAAAAAATACTTTGTTTGCCTGAAATAAGATTGTTTGGGGAAAATTATTGCAGTTTGGAGGTGGGGGGGGGTCCAGACTTTCAAAATATAGAAAATAAAAGTACATACTATAAAGATTGCAGCAATATATTCCAATAACAGAACAGGTTAAAGAGGAAAAGCTAGACACTATCAGCCATAGGAATGTTACTATTTAATAAGGTTCCGTCCTCCAAATGATGTAAAATCTCTGCAGTTTTACAGTGGAACTACCAAAAACTGTGACTAGGTTTTCAGTTCAGGCTGAAAGTTGCGCACACTCATGTGCTTTGGCAGGAGCCCCAGGCAGTCCGCGGACCAGCGGGAGTGAGAGGAGGACCAGGGGCGCGAGGCAGAGCACCCCTGCTTGGCCACCCCCGGGAGCCAGAACGTGCTCTCGGACACCAAGACAGCACAGCACGGAGGGCAGTTAATGCTAGTTAACTAGTTAGCTGGCTATACTAGTTGCTCCTCATACAAGTGTTTAAGAATGTCTTCTTCAACAAAAAGCTTTTATGGAGATGGGTGGTAAAGCTAATAATACATAAACCAAACTGGAAAACTGAAAAGAAACCTGCAGCTAGGCTCTGAGTGCTTATGCTCATTGTGTAAATGCAGTCTGCTTCATCTGACCACGAACTCCAAAGCCACAGGTGGACTGGTTTGTTTTTGATGTAGGGAATAAAAGTAAAACCCCAACCACCTCCAGGTTAATGTGAAGCATGTAAAAGTGGCGGAAACTGTGCAATAGAGAACTAGGAGAAGAATATTGTTTAATGATCTCTGGAATTATGAAATGATTCTAAATCTGACAAAGGGAAGAGGGTGGTGGACAAGGAATTCATCAGCTACAGCAATCCTCTACTCCTCAGAAGATAACATATGGAGTAAAACATAAGATTTTGATAGGGTCAAAAAAGATTTTGTGTCAGGACTGAAGGGCCTCATCAATAACATAAGATTTGCCAAGATAGGTCAAACCAAATTTATAGCATTATTCTAGAGAATCAGAGATCTGAGAAGAAAGAAAAAAATTTGTATCATTCCATATTTCTTTTTTGATTCCAGTTACAACAACTTAATGTTATAAAATAAGAAAAAGGATTGCGAAGTTTTAACTAAATATTAAACATGCTTGTAATATTTCTAATCACATAATGATCCTTTTCAGTTTCTCACATTATTGCCTTGACTCTTTCCAGAAATTCCTAAGTGAAAACTAATTTTAGGGTTTGCTGACATCATAAGATAAGTATGCTGATTAAGAATGTATTCATTGCTCTGTAATAACTGAGTGTACTCTTTTATTTAAGAGCAGAAAAAATATTGTCAAAATAGTCAAACTATTTTTTTTATATAAAATGCAATCCACAATGTACTGTAGTCCATGATTATTAATATAGCTAAATAATAGTCAGTTTAATAAGTGGTGCCATCTAAACTATCATATTCATATTTAACTGAAAAGTTAACAACGTAGTTGAGCCACATGAAAAATGCTCATTATGAATCATGTATTTTAGAACAGCAATGAAAGTCAGGGAGTATCTGTCTTTTTTTCTTTTTCTCCAATTCCCTTTTCTTATTAGCCTACATATATAATCACTTTACTATCAGGACTGGTTTTCACTGTTTTTATTTTAATCAGTTAAAAAATGTTAGAAATATTTTTTCCAGTTTTGGCAACTACCAGGTCATTTCAGAATTTTGCCATTCTACAAAGAGAGAAAACCAAACCCTTACAAATTCATTGTTATTGTTGCTTATTGTTTATTTGAAAGTTTTCTTTGTTAATGCTTTAAAAGCCAATGTCCTGACAAGCAGACATTTGTTGATAAAATCCAGTTATATTTCTCTTCTTTCTTTTTTATATTTCTCATGCAGTGACAATTCCTCTTTGGAGTTCATATGTGATATTCATTCATTTTATGGAGGTATATATAGAATACAGAGATTAATATTCTTCTTCTAGGCTAATAAACCAGGCAGAGTTTTCATTTCAAATCTCAGTGATTCTGTAATTAGCTTTAAATGCAATATAAAGAATATGGAAAAAGTGAGGAAATTGATTACTCAATCTCAATAACAGTAGGCATGATGGATAAAAAGAAGAGAACCATTGAAGGCAACTGGAGGAAATCGGACTCCAAAAACGAAATTTGTTTCATTCTTTTGAGGAAATTGTTAAAACCTTTTGTGGGAATCTTAATAAGATCTCAGAGGAGCTTGATTCAAAGATTAATGATTCTCTAGATGTATGAAATCCATCAAAATCATCTCCCAAATAAACTGTAAGCTTCCAGATATTTTTGTTCAACTATGTAGCAACAACTATACTTTGCTTAACCTATAGATATACTTGCATGTGCAAAATCACAAGAATAGTGGGTTTAACTATAGAGAGCTATAACCCATTTTGCTTTTCTCATGTGAACCAGTACTGACCTGTACTGATTTCARTAAAACAATTCCTAGACACAAAATAGCAAATTCAATCCTTATTATCTTTTAATSAACATTTAATTCTATTTTTCCTGGTTTGTATAGGAGAGTCTGATCTAATAGTCTGAAGATTCACTGTATGTCGGCAGGCATACAACTACTAATGGTTGCTGTTGAGACTTAGGAGGACTTGTTTATTAGAGATTTAAGTTTTTGAAGTTCTAGAGCAATTTTTTTTAATGCATGAACTGATTGAAACAGTTAAATTACTCTCCAAAGTGTACACAAAGAAACCGAAAGATGGTAAATTCAAAACTGATAGAATAAAATAGCTTTCTGCATCAGGCACTCGATGGAACTCATTGTCTTAAGATATGGGTCACACCAGTGATGTTATATCACCTAGCCATAGGACCTCTCTTCATTTATGTAGSTAATATTTCAGGAGGAGGTTGAAGAAAACTTGCAGCACAGTTATGGGCTTCCTTGCCCTTAGACAAATTCCTAAAAGCTAGTTTAAATACTGAATATGTGAATTACTGAACTATTGTTCCTGAATATCCTTGTTTTCCATATGAATGTCTAATCCATTTGTTTTTTGGATACTGCAAAGCTCTTAATTTCAACAGTCGAAACTGAAAGGTAGCCAACAGGAGTCATTCAATGCCAAGATTCTACCAGGATACAGATATTTTAAAATTCCATCCTTCATTATTGGGCTATTTACATACAAATTAACTGAATGTCATTATATTTTGCAAAACAAGTTCTATCTCCAAAATATGAAAATTGATTGACATTTGTGTGGTAGACATAGCAAGCACATATTAAATAGACACACTGAGTGTTGCAAATTTGCACACACACATTAAACAGCTTTAATACATTTCTTTAATTCATTTTATGCTTAAGAAGAGCTGTTTAAGAAATTTCAGCATATGGTAGATTTTTGATCTTAATCATAGATTTCTGAAAAAGACTTGATTAAGAAAAGAGTGAAAACTCATAATGGTTGTAATATATGGTATTACAAAAACATATTTCTTCTGCAGAGAAGTTTATTCTTGAAAGTAATTTGACCTTCTAGTCCTGTTATATGTGATGGTAACATATACAGTGATGTTAATTCATTGCAGTAGGAGGAAGTTTAATGTTGAAAGGCCCTAATCAGTAGTAAGGAAGAAAAAAAAAGTCACTGCTGCTGGTGATTACGGTATAGTATAGGGAGAAAGAAAACCAGTGTTAAGCACTTTTACAGAATAGGTTATACTTTCTGCATATGTTTAACCTCTCCTGCCCTATAGTATGAAACTCAGTTTCATTCTACCTCCACAGAAATCTTCAGGGTTTCTAAGGGTTGTAGGAACTGAAGGACAAAAAGTGATATTCAGAAGTGTGTATCTAGAAGAAAACCTTTGGAATTAAGAGCAGTAAGCTTCAGCTGCTGTTGGTATCAGCCAGCTATAAAGCAGCTTGTTGGGCTATATGGAAAATAGAGTGTGTGAATGGTCTAGTAAGATCATGGGCAATTAATTTTTCAGCTCTGCAGAAAGCAAAATTTAGAAATAAAAATATCATGTGAACCTCATGTTTAAGTTCCCTTTACCATCTTCCATTTTCTATGTCTTTCTTGTTTGGGTGACATGAAGAAGAAACCTGCTTGATTCAGCAAAAAGGAACAAGAGCCAATTCAAAAGAAATAAGGGTACTGATCCGATATCAAACTATATAGGGAAACAACAAAAAAGAGAAGTTGAGAAAATTAAAGAAGAGAGTTGAGACGAGTGAAATTAAGTGTAGGTAAGCAAGAGTGCAGCGTCTGTAAGGTGGAAACATAGGAGGAAGGCCATTGAGAAGGAAGAGTTGTTCAAGTTAGGGGGTGAAATTGTGTATACATTGCTTTCCACAGCCCAGAACGAAACACAAGACTCCTGGATCCATTTCTCTTCTAATAGTCAATATTACAAAAACTCCTTGGCCAAAGGTCATTTATATTATAGAGGAAGAACCCCCCTAATATTATTATCATTTTCTTCTTTAGATGAAATAGCAGCAAGTTTAGAGGTTTAAACTGTGCAGACACACCACACAGTGGAAAACAGCTCGTATTAATATTACGCACACAGATATGTATGCAGACACATTCACTTTGGGTATGTTAAATGGACATTAAAGCTGCCAGCCCAACTTCTAATAAAATGTGTTAATTCAGTATTTTTTATGGATTTTTTTTTGATTGTGTATTATTATCTTGCACAACAATTTTGTTATTTGTGAATGCATAGTATAGAAGATCTTTGGGGATAAATCACTGTTTATAGAAAGGAAAACTTTTGTTTACAGATCTTATATTTCAGGCAGAAACAACCTAAATAAATGAGGCAGAATTTAAAAAAATAATAATCTCAGAGTTAAAACAAAAAAAGATTGTCCTCAGGAGTTGTTTCTCTCTTGTTCTGTCCAGAATTGCCAGGCTAATCAACAGAATTTTTCTAAGTCATCAATTATTTGGTTTTCTGTTTTTCTGGGTGTCTGATCTCAGATTCTGAATACCTCATTTACAGCTGTACTAAGCCTTCACAGCTGCAGTATAGCTCAAAAGGAGCTATGCTTTGAACGTATGAAATACTTTATAATACTAGGTACACTGGGAAATGAGGTTCTGTGCATTCCAAATCAGGCATCCAAAATTAGCAGATACTTAGATGTTTATCTCTCTCTGATTTAGATCTTATCTGTAAAACAGATAATATTACCCCTTTCCATGCTATGGCCATTTATGAAAATCCATTAATTAATGTTTTGAAGCAATCAGAAATTATACAGTGATGTTAAATGCTATAGAAAAGTCTGTTTAAAATTCCTTTTTTAGTGAAATAGTAAATAAGACCTGGAGCCACACATTTAATGGAGAAGACAAAATAAAATATTCAAACACCACTCATTAGGTGACCACCATCAATTCTGTGCAATGAATAAGGCAGAAGACCCGTGGAAAAAACAGTAAATGATCATGAAACTGAAGACTATATCATACTGTATATCCACAAGGGGGATGAATCAGGTCTAGTACTTTCTAACCTTGACTTTGCAGAATTAGTAATTTGCTTCTAGCATATTGAAAAGCATTTTTTCCTATGCTTTTAATATCTGCCTTTTTGGAAGCAAAAATTTCCTAATGTTTTTGTGAGACGATTTAAATTTTGAGGTACAGCTTGAGGAAGCGGGATTTTTTTCCCCTCCTGAAATCCCCAAAGAACTGTGCACAATCACATTAGCTGATGTGACAGGTTTCTTTAAAACGATAGATGTTCCTTCCTAAGTTGTTTCTTTAGTAGTGCTTGCAAGCATATGACTGAAATCTTTCAACTTCTATGAAGTTGGTTAGATTTGTGGCTATTTCTGTAATTATCTTTTCAATCATTTTGTTGATAGAAATGTCTCCTGCAAAAGCTTTTCCCTACTTAGATAATGCATGTGTGACATTCTTTGTAAGCTTGTTTTAGTGTCCTCTTTTCCACCCTTGTTTTTAGTGTTATCACAATTATATTTGAAAAGAATTACTTCTTTCTGTTTTTGTAAACCATTTTCCCCCAAAAGTAGCTAAATCTAAGCTTAAACAGTGGAATGGATGAAATGGAATTTTTCTTATCATCTACTCTCTTCTGCCTGTATTTATAGGGGAGATGAATACAACAAAGTTAAACTGTCTTTCTTATGAATTTTAAATGCTTGCCTCCTGTCTAACTTCATTTCACTCCACTTTTCTCACTATTTATATTAGGTGATTCTTGATCCTGCTAACAGTCAAATCAGAGGGGATTTCTGTGGCAATAGAACTGACTCAGCATGCGAATACATGGTAAATCAATCCTAATATTTGTTATGTATTTAAAAGTAGAAAAAAATAGCTCTTATAGAATCATTGTTTTCTACTGTATATTTCCCTTCCCATTTGCAAAGGTCCAGTGCCACTGCAGCTTAAATCTACTCTTAATTTTAAGCAGAAGATACGTACTTCAGGAGGTCATTACATTTGTTCCATATACAATTACAAGCTGCCACTGTTTGAAGTTAGCCTATAATGCCCATGATGGGTTCTGTAGGAATTTATAACCCTGATAATAAATTCAGATTCCTTAAATGGTATTACCAGATATTGAGGTCACCTTGGTCTGACAGTTTCAAGGGAAAATAAACAACCCAAAATTAGCATCCTTGTTTCTCATTCACATCTGATAAACTTTTAGCAATGCTTTTATCATAAGAACAGAAAAACAACCGTTCTCAATGACAGCATTTGCTCCACTCATAATTTAGTTAATGACACTGAAGTTGTCCTCCATCTGCTGTTCTGCTGTCTCTTCCAGACCTTTACTGAGTGCCAGGTTTCTAGTGAATTGATTCCTCCCTGTCAGTGATGTCATCAATCTGGTGTCACAGGCTTGCAGTTTTGCTGATGCATCCACTAGCAACATCAAAACTGAGCAGTTTCCATTTAGTGCTTATTTATTTTTCCTCTCAGATAAAGAGAGTATCAGATAGAAGAGCTTCTTTTCTCTGCAGTGTGCATTCCTAACTCCCATAGTAGCAAAAATTACTCTCAGAAGTCAAAAGAAAAATTGCTTTTGGCTATCATCTTGCAGACTTGTGCAAGTGCTCCCCTTTATTACTGTGAAGAAACTGTAAGACCGTCTCTCTACTTACATGATTGAGGTCCTCAGTTGCTGTTATGGGATGCTTTTTCCTGGAGATGAGAAGAGGGATAAGACAATGGGACTCATTTGCTTTTTCTCAAGTTTCTGGGTTTCAAGAAATCCATTTGTTATTTCTGTCACTGGCAATCCAAAAGAAACATTGGAAAAAAAGGCAACATAAACTATTTAATAGGTTCAATCATTATTCTAAATGGAAAATTATAGTTTTATTCAAAATCATAGACAGAAGTAACAAAATATTGACAAAAAAATCTTTTAATGTGATATCTTCTTCTAAAGGGAACTGTTAACATTACACCCCTTAAAAAATAAATAAAAATATATATGTCTTAAGCATGAGAGCAGTCTGAAAGTTTATAAACAGAAAAGTAACCCTGCCAAAGGCAAGCTGTGAAATCTTTAGAAGGGAGGAATGGACTGGTATTAAAATATTCAGTCTAAATCCTCACCGTAGAATGCCATAAAAATACTCACAGATTTTTGAATACTTGAAAAAAATTGCGAGAGTTAATACTCAAATATACTAATTTCTTAATCAGGTTGTAAGAATATATTTAAATTCCAAAGCACATTATACTTTCTTTAAACTATATGATTCTTTAAAAGAGTTTGTTAGGGGCGTATGAGACCTGTGGGCTTCAAACATGAGAAACAAAAAATGCATCCTTCCCAAAGATTTGTCATGATTGTAATTTTTTCATGTAGTCCAGAAATACAAGCAAAGTACATGGACAGAAAGAGAAAGCTGCTATCATAAATAGGCAGTTTTGAGATTTTAATCAAGATAAGTCATACCAATACGTATTTTTCCTGTCCACCTATCTCTCCTAGATAGTTCTGTGGTGGAATCTAGGTTTCTACAACTGCAGTTGGAAAAGTGCATGAGCTAAAATGAAGGTGAACATGTCCCTAGCACTAAAAGAGTCAGAAGAAAAGCAGAAAAAATGAGTTCATTACACAACAGGCAGAATTCCACAGTGCAAGAATTTGAGGTGCAGCAAAATACTCTTTTTTTGTTCCAATTACTCTGTTTAAATTGTCTGATCTGATAAATGCAGTATTCTTTAATGATCGGATTYCAGAAGGTGAGAGTATTCATTAAAATAGGAGCAAAAAGCTGTCATATTAAATTTTTGTTTCCATATCTACTTAACAAGAAAGAAATATCACATTGCTTAATCTCTGTCACTAGAGTTTAACAAAGCAACGCCCTGTGTTCCCCTCTTCCTTCCTTCTCTCCCCCTTGCCCTCACCCAGAAAAAATCCAAATAATGACAATAAACAGTATAGAGAARCATCAGTCTGAAAAGATTTAGACAGAGCTTATCTAAACAGGAGACAGTTGACACCTCAAGGTCTCTTCACTCTATATTTCAAAATCCTAAACTATGATATGCCATTTTAATATTGTGCAAGACAGTTTATGTGTCATAAAATAATATAAAAAAGTAAAGATAATATAAGGAAGCAAAACATTAAAATACAGTACAGTAAAGCCTATAAGAAATAATTTCTTTAAATAATTTTCTGTGAAAAAAAATGTTTTCATTCTCTTTGAGACATAAGAAAAGTGCAATTAGTGTTTCTCATAAAATATCTTACTCTTTTCAAACAATCTTAATCCAAAATTATTTAAAAACAAGAACAGGAAATGATGTGGAACTCTTTTCACATCCTATAATCACTTCACTAATCTGTGGAAACACCTTGCATTTGAAAATAAATGTTTTTCAATAACAATAACCCCATCCAAATCTTCTGTGAGGTTATTTTGTTATAAACTTATTGTGAAAGATATATTATGTGTTATTCCATAAAACTCTGGACATGATTCTACTTTTCTGGATCATTGTCCAAACTGAAAATTTGAAAAACAACTTTTGTTGAGGTCAACGCAAATTACTTTTAGTTTTCAATTTTGAGCTTTAGTAGAAAAATGAAAATTTGAAATGTATATTTTTTTGTCCAATGAAATATGGAAACATCTTATTTTTATTCCTGTGTTCCCAACCTTCATACAAGGATAAATTAGTACACAGAACTCCATAGTTAGTATGTCCCCATGGCCCAGACTTGTTCTTTTAGAAGTAGTTCAGCAATATCAAAGAATTGTTCTGGCCTTTTCAGGAATAGGAAAATAGGATGCTTTGGAAAATGTGTTTACTAACATGATTTTAAAAATGGCTTCTCAGCCAACACTGGGAAAAGTTCAACACTTTTTAAAATGTGTTAGCTAGTTGTGGCCAATGCTAAACCCATTTGGTCTTGAGAAAGTACAGAGTGTCATTAAGAACACTTCCAAAAATTAGGTTACCAGCTACTTGAGAAAATCAGGGATACTTCTTACACCTGTCTGCAGAACAAATCAGGAGAAGAGTGCACATTGTCAAAGGAAGAGCTGCTGTGGAATTAGCAGAAGTTCAAGAACCTGCAGACTGTTTTGTCTGCTAGGAGCTGCAGGAGTTTTAGTGACAGACTAACTCTTGAAATCTTCAAATATACTACAAATTTAGAATTAGAAGCAAAACCAATATTATTTGGAAATCATCCAAACCCAGATGAAATAATATTTCCTTTTTCCTTTCAACATGAAAAAGGGATATTCTGAAACATACCTCCTAGGTATTGAACCTTAAACCTTACCATTATTGAAGGACAGCACTCTTCATGACCAAAATGATTCCCTCTTTGTAAGTTAGCAATTCTAATAGTAATCATAAGAAAGCAAAATTTAAAAACTATATTGCCATTATCCACAGACACTATTGTCATGGGAAATAAGCTAGGATAAGCCAGTCAAGAATTTTCTGATAAAATGGTTTACCATTACTTAATTTAGATGGAAACTTTCCTTTCTGAACACCACATTTGTACATGAAAATGTTTATCTTATTAAAAATACAATTTGTAGTGAGGCACACAGAGGGACATTCTTGGAGAGGGTACTGGGAGAAGGTAGGGACCTGCATGGTTCCTAAAAAAGCTTGATTTAGGCCATGGTCTTGAACCCAGATTCCTAAAAGGCAAATGAGGCACTAAAAGATTATTTTGGATGTGTTGATGTACCTTATTTTTTGTGAATTATTTAAAGTCTTGGATTCATGTCAGTGTAGAACAGCAATTCCTGACCTTTGTGCAAGATGAGATAACTGTGTCTTGCCCAGCTCTAAGTTAGGGAAAATGAGTTGTGAGCCAAACCACATTTATTGAATTTTCCTAGACACAAGCTATCTTCTTTCTATCCATGCTTGACCAGAATTTAGCTTGCTAGATTCTGTATGTACTGAAAATTTGTTGTGATTAATTTTTGAATGTTATTGCTCTATGGAATGCAGTTTGGGCAAATACAATGACTGACAAACTTTAAGTATGTTAGAAAAACTAGAATAGCTGCAGAAAAATAAAAGCTATCTCGTTAACTATATCTTTTTCTTTCAAACTGCGGCTTAATCTAAGCTGTACACTCACCTATCCCTATGCCATATAGCATTTCCTTCTTACAAGTTTATTCAGTTTAAGAATAAAATTCAAACAGTAAAAGAGTTGTCAAGTAGTTGAGAAAATTTTCTTCTTGTTTTCTCTGAGAATCTGTAAAACAAATAAAAAGAAAGAAACAAACAAGCAAAATCATGCTTATTGATATGTATTGGTCTGTAATAATTTAAAACCTGAAGATTTTGAGTATTTAGTTCTGTCTGTTTTTCAGATCAAATCTGACTGGTATAAATGTCAAGTTTTGTGTTGGCAAATATAAAACACATTCATGTAACACTTCATGTAATCTTGTTTCAATTTCCACTTTTTTACAACTTTTTTTTGCAGATGCCAGCAATGACAGCAGTGTACTTGCATTCTTAGTGTTGTTTATATGAAAAAAAAGAATGTTGGAAATAGCCAGCTTATTTAGAAGTGTTTACTCAAGATATGTCACTTTGTCAGTATTTTGAAATGTCAACTGCCATGCAAACAAGCCTGCAGTGGTATTCCAGCACTTACTTATTAGATGAGAATTAAAAGAAAAGCATTAGTTATTGAAAACTAGACATTGCAGCGTGCCTACAGACATTGTAGAGTTATATAATTCGGCATGCCATACATGACTGAGATAACTTACCCTGCCTGCCTCCTCAACATCCAGTCTTTTTATATTCATTTATTTCAGGTTTGCATTTTTGAACACAAACTTCGTGAACAGAGACTTCATTGTCCATTAAATTCGGCAACAGGAACTAAACCCAAAAGGCAAATGTATGTTATGTATGTTTATTATCAGAAATGACCAATCTAATCATGAATGGGGAAAAATATATTTTGGGCTTTGGCATGCGACACTCCTGATAAACTCTGTATTTTACATCAAACATACCTATCAGGGCCCTATTGAAAAATCATTGGTAAAAGAGTCACCCCTTTCAAAGGTTTCTCATTACATGCGATATCACTAGTAGCCTGGTACTGCTAAAATATGCTGTCCTGTGCAGGTAGTTTGAGTTTGAGTTAGGAAGAGGAAATCTTAAGAAAAGTAGGCCGTATCACTTCTAAAGACTTACCATAAGTTCACAATGCACTGCTGAGGCTTACCAGGGAAATGGGATCTCTGGACTCCTTGGAAGGAGAATAGCAAGTACATGCAGGGGTATGAATCTGTCCTTGTACATGACATCATTATATCAGCAGCAGTTAGTAGAAAGCTTTTCTGTCTTGAATACAACAGAATCACAGAATCACAGAATCGCTGAGGTTGGAAGGGACCTCTGGAGATCATCTAGTCCAACCCCCCTGCTCAAGCAGGGTCACCTAGAGCACATTGCACAGGATTGCATCCAGGCGCGTTTTGAATATCTCCAGAGAAGGAGACTCCACCACCTCTCGGGGCAACCTGTTCCAGTGCTCCGTCACCCTCACAGTGAAAAAGTTTTTCCTCATGTTCAGATGGAAGTGTCTGTGTTTCAGTTTGTGCCCGTTGCCTCGCGTCCTGTCGCTCGGCACCACTGAAAAGAGTCTGGCCCCATCCTCTCGACACCCTCCCTTCAGATACTTGTACACATTGATAAGATCTCCTCTCAGCCTTCTCTTCTCCAAGCTAAACAGGCCCAGCTCTCTCAGCCTTTCCTCATAAGASAGATGCTTCAGTCCCCTAATCATCTTTGTGGCCCTTCGCTGGACTTGCTCCAGTAGTGCCACATCCCTCTTGTACTGGGGAGCCCAGAACTGGACGCAGTACTCCAGATGTGGCCTCACCAGGGCTGAGTAGAGGGGCAAACGATGTAACAAGATCCAGAGGCTGGAATTTGAACTTATGCAAATTCAACCTTCAACTTAGATGCACGTTTCTCTAACAACCAAGGTAATTAAACACCAAAAGATCATACCAGTGCAAAGTGGTAGGCTCATATTCGCTCAGAGTCCTAAAAATGAGATTAGATCTCTTCTGCCAATATCATTAATTCAGCCTCTGAAGGAAAAATAAGCATGATGATTATGTGCAGTGATTCTTTAGTATTAATTTATGATTATATATAATATGTATTAATTATAAATGAAATGAAGAAGTGAAAAAGATGACAGTGCCCAAGGTCTTGAATGTATTTTCCTACTACCATCTTTTAAGATATGAGCCCCAGTTATGAACTAGGTTTCTGTAGTGCTAGATTTACCAAAAGACGAGGCAATATTGGTCAGCTCTCTGTGCAGTGGTATCACCATACCTGCACCTTTCCATTGTCCATTTTTTGTAAGCCTCATAGTAATAAATAATTTAAAGAGAAGATCTGAGGCAATAAAATTAAGTATCATTTAGATTCTTATAGTGATTTTTTTCCAGGCCTGAGGGACAATCATGGAAGAAATATATGATCTATGTTGTAGGCCAGTGGAAGATGAATTTTTGAGAGAAGATCCAAATAAATTCAAAGTTCTTTCAATTATCTACATATGCCTTCCTGAAATTAGATGCTCAAGCAATCTGCTGCATAACACTTTGTAACAGTAATATTAGTTAAATATCAATAGTTATGTCTCACAAAGAAACTACTTGAATGATTGATGCTAAACAAACTGCAAGAAAAAAGCAAAATTCCCATACTGGCCTTGCAGTTTTTCATCCAAGCCACCGCTACACACAGAATTTTGCATAATTTGTAATTAACAGTACAACCAGTCCTTCCAATAATCAAAACTTGTTTCAAAATAGCAAAAAGAACTGGAAAACAGTCTTTAGACTGTAAATATAGCTTTGAGGTCATCACTGAAAATAGCTATTTCTACATTTGTACTGCATTATCAAAGTAATTGTTTACATTGTTATAAATATTAAAAACACGTGGAAAATAAAGTAAAGTACCACTGCTAACTGGTAATAAAGGGCTACATAGTCAAATATGACACTAAGTATATACTATAGCAGCTAATGCTAAGCTTCCTAGGTACTTTTCTTTTCCTGTCTTTCCTTCAGTAAGTCCAGTCTTGCTCACAAATTAATAACAGTAAACTCTCTCTGCTTTAAAAAATTGTCACTTTGTACTTACCCTTTTATCTGACATAAGTATTCAAGACTAATATAACTGATATCTAATTACATTGAAGTTTGGGAGTTTTTTCAGTGTCTTTCAGTGTATCTATGAGAATTTGCAGCCAGTATTAAAAAATCCAAGTCTTGACTCTTTGAAAGGTGTTGGCATTGGTATAAGATGATGAAAAGATTTAAGTAACTATGCCAGACACCCTACGTTTGTTATTTAAGTAGTATTTTCTGGCCTTGTTCATATTAGTCTAGGTTGCGCCAGGTCTTAAGTCATTCTGGCTTAATAATTTGCAATGCCATTCATTTTCTATAATGAGAATGAAGGTTCCATGCACAATTCTGCAGGCAATATAATAATTGAAAAAGCAATAGCCAAATCTGTAATCTTAACTGAAGAGAAAGATTTTCTACTTCTGTCAGTGAGACCTGCATAGATTTAGTCGGAAATAGATTCACTGATATTACTTCCTGCTATATTCATTCTAGGTTTATAAGCCAGGAGTTTAAAGCATACACTCCTTACATCAATGGCACATTTAAAAATTTTGAAAATCAGACAAGTAAACTAGGTCTAGTTTTAATTAGGAACTTCAAAAATTAATTATATATAGCAAATAAAATACAATAAAATGACTGAATAGACAAATTTTGCTGAATGTATTCTTGTGTATGCTGTTATTTCTTTATGCTTATATCTTGTAATCAGAAAATTCTACAGTCAGCTGAATTGAATCAATAAATATTTTAAGGGTGTGTTTAAACTGGAATCTATTCATTCAGGATTTCAGATATGTTGTTTGGTATTTCTAAAGAAAAAGAGGCAGTGCACTGTGGACATTAAGCACTGTTAGTTGCAGAAGTCCTAATCAGTATCATTTTATCATTAAGGTAAACTGTAATCCTAACTTTCACACTGTTTGAAACTATGATGATAGTAGATAAAGTACTTTTGGTGCCACAGAGCGACACCACATTATCCTCTTGTTTAGAGCTCTCTGTTATCTATGAGTATAGCTGTAATATACAAATAGGATCAGTAAAAAAAATAGCAAGCTATGACTAAGCCAACTACGGGACAGAAAAAAGTTATATCCATATCAACAAAGCAAGGCATGATTTGTAATGTGAGGCATGACATCATGCTATACTTCTTGACTCAAGCAACAATTTCATCTACCTCATGAACTGTTTACTTTACTTCACAGTAGCTGGAACGTTCTCCTAAAATGTAGAGGTCAAAGCTAAATCCACAGTTTGCCCAAAGAAAGCTGAGATTTGAAATAAATGGATTTCAGGTAAAAGAGGAAAGAAAACTTTGGATCCTTTACATGTGACTGTGAACATGGGCCATGAGATTATTAAATAGATGAGAACTATTACTATAATTGATGCTTCCCCTCTGGTCCCCTAGACAAGCGTTCATCTGAAACTACTAAAAAACAGGCCACACTTTACAAATAATCCTAAAAATACCACCATCACATGATTAAAGCAAAAAAACCCCAACACCCAGCTCTATGAAAAAAAGCAAAATAAAAGCAGATTTGGCCAGTATCTAGTATCTTTTTTCAGTTTAGCCATTTTCTTTCTCACTGAGAATAAAGCTACTACTTGTGTTTCAAAGCTTAGATCATCCTCCTTCTATAATAATATTATAGTAAGTCAGAGGTTGGAACAGCACACTAGGCCTTAAACAAAGTAGAAAACGTTCTTGACACAGGAACTATGGGATATGATGCCATGGTTTCCACAGTTTGCTCTCCCACTCGCTATGTCATAGGGGGAATTCAATGGCAAAGCTAGTGGCCTGAAGAATATCTTTGGCTCAGGTTGCTGCCTACTCTCTAGGCTCATGAGGAAAGCCACATTCCCAGGACTYGAGCACAGCTGGAGTCTATATCTACATTGCAAGTGGACATAACAAAAGGAGTATACGTTTTCATAAAGTGAAACAGTCAGTGCTGAGAAACTGGGAGATTTTACTTCGGACTAGTTCTAGTTTGGTCCCTTGAATGGGATACCCATCAGCAGCTGGAGTACATTCAGTGTGCTCCTGGAGAGCATCTCTGTGTTTAGTTTCATTCAAAAGAAACCCAGTCAGAGTGAGCTGAAAGCAGTCCATGACATTAATCAAAGTGCTATAAGTAAAAATGATCAGGGGAGTCACTTCAGAAGCACACTTCTCAACAAAACTGAAACACTAATGTGCACCCTTGAGTTCCCCCAGGAGACACCGCATCCCTTCAAAGAAGCAAACCTTTAAAGACACTTCATTGTTCCCTCTGTAACATCACAGGCTGCTTCATAAGTTCTCAGCTGTGTCAGTGATGCTCCATGAGTTTGACTGTGAGCAGACACAAACCTACTGAGCTCTGAGGCAGAGAGACACAGACCATCTTTGAACAGAAGCCATATAGGTGTTACATTTCTTTTGCATTGAAGCTGATTTATATCATGCCCAGGCTGGAGCATCAGCAGAGAGAGTTCTCATCATGCCAGARCTAATCACATAGATTTTGTTTTAGTGGTATTATATGTGCTTTCAACCAGCTCTTAATATTGTTCTGAGACTAGGACAATGATAATGATGCAAAACTGTGTAACACTTAACAGATATAAATTTTATATGCCCATATGTCACAGGAAACAAAATTACATACTTTTGCAATATATCACTGTAAATACCAGCCACAGGAGTATTAGCCAAAAAGAAACTATCCAAAAACAACCACCCTTCCTCCACAGAAAAAGCTTCCATTAGCTACTTGAAAGCTTTGACCAGAATTTGCAGATTCCAAGATCATCAACACCGCTTTTTAATTCAAATTTTGATGGATGTCTGAAGAAAATCACCCATCCCTAGTAAAAATGAAAAATGAAGAAAAATGGCAAATAAAAGCAGGCTCGGTTAGTATATAGATCATGCTTCTTCTACATGTTTCTTATATGCTTAGAAGCAATATCATAATTGAAGGAAATGTTTTCCTTAAAAATTACTGCATGTTGGACCCCGAGTGCCTCCTCCCGCTGTGCTGGGGGTTTGGCTGCCCGGGCTCGCGGCCAAGGCAGTGCAGCTAGTGGCCTGGGGGAGAGGCTGCCAGGCAGCTCTGCACCGGTCCGGTGAAGGCTGCTCCTCCTTCCCCCGGGAGGTGCTTTTAACCGTGGTTCCCCCAGGCCCTTGCCTGAGCTATAGATTCAACAGCACCACATCTACCGCATAAATCTTGGAGATAGGACAACTTTCCTCTAATCAAGATCTCCATGAAGGCATTACCAGGCAGCAAATGAACTAGGTGCATTTCTGGCTTTTACCCCCAAAAAAGGATTGAAAGGTGATTTTCAGTTCAGATTTGAAACCTGTTCTGTCTTGTAAAACTTTGTGTTTCTGAATCCACTTGCTTTTTATATCCCCTCACATTTTAAAAGTTGATCCCTACTGAAAATTCACAAATTTTCACTAAGCTATAAATGATATTAGCAGACCCTACTGGCTACCTGCCTAATTCCTTCACTCTCAGTGACCCATCATTGTAGACRTGGCACTTTGTGCTCCATCTATCGCAGCGGTTGTGGCATGACACTGCTGTCAGAAACCATACATGTTCTGGCAGTAGCAGAAAAGGTCTTAACAAGCTGCAACACCCAGGTTTAATCTTTTTATGAACTCTGAGAAATCATGCAAAAAACACAGAAGTAAAATCATTTTTCTGCTAAAAGGAACACTGCCATTAGAACACTAATTGAGCAGATACAGAGATTAAGCAAAGATAAAACTTTATTATCAAAATATATGTATGCACTACCTGGAAAGCCTTAGTTTGAGGAGTGTAGATTTAAAAGAATTTTGAAATAAATTCTTTATATATTCATTAAAAGCTATGAGGAACTTATGTCAAGTTATTATTAAATATGCAGTGTAAGTGGAATTAATATGTATTAGGTAATTCTTAGTGAGAGATTACCTGTTTAGTGATAGGTATTTCATATCTATAGCCTTGCTTCTTCTTTAGTTGATACTGCATAATCAGAAGGTAACTCTGTTAGTTTATATGGCATTATATCAAAGTAAGTTCAGCATGATGGCAAAAGCAAGGCAAGTCTGTTCACTAAGTATTCCACAGTACCCATTGAATCTTTGTGGCAAGAGCCTTCAAACTTAAGCAAATGAATCCACTTGTAAGCTGCTTTCCTTATTACTTGTTCTCTTTTGAAAGCTGTTTTAGTTCATGTTCATGAATGAAACAAAACTGCTTATCTTGCCTAGTGATGAGAAAGGGAAAGAAATTTTAACCTGTAAAGGGCATCTTTAACATGCTAAAGTGCCTTGGGAGCCTAATTTGGAGAATAATTCTCTTTTCTTTGTTTCATAGGCTTCAGTCTGGGAATAGGGTGAGGATCTGATGGAAAGATAAAAGGGAAGGAAAACTGAGTACACTCTGAAAGCTTAACCTCCACCCCCGCCTCCACCATGTATGGTTTATTTTGCTTTTGAAATTTTGCATTACTGTGGCTGTTCCTCTGTTCGTGGTATGAATATTGTGTGCCTGAATGTCTATAGGACATAGCAAACAGCACAGCAGTATACCCAGCAGGCCTATTTCATTTCATATATCATTCACAGCTTGCTGCTGTGATTCCAAAACTGTCCATAACTTTGTCATTATGTTAGAAGGACAAGAAGTTTTAACTGGTTTTTAATCTTAGGGAAGTTCTTCAGGTTTTTTTACTTGTGTTTTTTTTTTTTTTTTTTTTCTGGGAGGATTGTTTTTTCAGTTAGATATTCTCATAAGAAAAGGAATTGAGATACAAGGCTGTATCTAGGGTGGTATTCAAATTCAAATTTTGCCAGTTTTCAGAAGGTTATGGCTAGGAGTATGTCTTTACTTAGTAATACAGTTGTGGTTTAGGTTTAAGAACCAGATTTCGGAGGATAAGCCTGAAACTACACATAAGTGCCAGTATAATCAGTCTGTTGTTCTTAGCATTTACAGGTACTCCGTTACTGAAAAAAACTAATTATCTTAAAAACTTTCCTTCCCATGGTGGGAAAGCAGTAATCTGGAAAGCAGTAATATGGAACCATGGAAGTTTTCAGACTGAGGGTAAGATTTTAGATCTATAGGTATTTTGATACCTGAAGATTCAGATTGACATCCTGGAAAATGCAATTAGATGTCTAGGTATCAAGCTTCCAGCAAATAACAGACTACTGACACAGAAAAATTATGTTAAAGTTGCAATTCAGAGTTGTGCGTTATATAGTTTCTGGGTGAATTGCTGCCAAATGCAAAAGCTGGTTGACCTTCAGGGACAACCTCCTCAGGCTGCAAAAATTGTCCATTCCAATGTGCGTGGGAGAAAGCCGGCATGGATGAAGAACAGAGCTCCTGACTGAGCTCCAACACTAAAAGGAAGTACACAGAAGGTAGAGGAAGGGACAGGCTACTTGGGAGGACAAAGATGTTGCTCGGTCATGTAGGAATGGAGCTGCGAAAGCCAAAGCTCCGCCAGAGCTGAAACTAGCATGGGAGGTGAAAGCAACAAGAAAAGTTACTATAATTGCATTGTTGAAAGCAGGAAGGTCAGGGAGAGTGTGTTCCCACTGCTTAGTGGGACAGGGGACCTAGTGGCAAGGGACATGGAAAAGGCCAAGGTACACRGTGCCTTTTTTACCTCAGTTTTCACTAGAAGACTTATCCTCAGATCCCAGCCAGGTGCCTGAACCACCTAGCAGAGGCTGGGGAATGAAGCAGTATCCACAGTAGAGGAAGAAAAAGTTAGGGATCACTTAACCCACTTGGACATACATATTTCAATAAATTTTGCTTTGGTAGCTAGATATTTTTACAGTATAATTACAGTACAAAGGTCAGTAACAACAGCACCATCACATCTTGTCTGGTGGTGTTTACTGTATATGAGAAAGGATGATGGAAATAGCTACCTTATGTAGGAATGAGTTTTGGTAACTCAAGAGATGCCACTTTGCCTTTGTGTTGAAATGTCAGCTCACTGATGTAAACCAGCTTGGAGCAGAATTCAGCATTGATGTTACTTATTAGATAAGCAATAACATAGAGGACATGGGGTCCTAAAGAATAATCCCGGCTGTATGCCTAAGGGCACTGCAGAATTATGAAATTCAACATGGCATATGTGACAGGGGTGGGTGACTTTTTAATTACGTGTGCTATTTGGATCAAGGCATCACAACAGAACCCAATAGAAACTGGAGCATGAAACCTGCAGCTCCAGGATAGACAAGGAATTTTGTCAGCACAGCAGCACTTTCGATAATCTACTCTAGGTCTGCATTTGGGGCACAATGAAACCACAAGACTGATCTTCTGCTGGTGTTAATGAGTGTATCGCAACAGATGTCTAGCTTAATGGAAAAAACATCCTATTTTTAGCAACCATAAACAACCAGGCTTTCATAATTTCTGAAATACGTTTCATGTACTTAAAGCCCAAATATGCTGTATGATGTTTATGCTGTATGATGTTTTGGGAGGTGAACTGCTTTCTTTTCAAGCTTGAACCTTGGGTACAATAAAGAATTTAAGGTTCCCCTTTTTTAGTTACTCATTTATCATATGGCATAGTTAGAAGTCTCTTGCCTTTCTCCATCTGATTCCCACATGGAGAGCGTAGCCAAAGCAGAGGCCTCTGATACCTGTAAATTTTAAATATATTTAGGGTTAATATATTAATTAATTAATTAGATATGTAAATATTAGTTTGCCTTATACCCAAATATAAGCTTACTAAAATAGTGTAACTAACAACAGTATTTTGTAATATTTTCATGACATAACCAAACACAATAAATAAAAACAATTTTAGATATAGTGCTTTCTGGACAAGTTTAGTATTTCAGCACTTTCATTATATAATCGTAACTGGGGGAAAAAGATTAAATTTACTTGTTGAGAATTGATGTGAATTTTCAGTATTCTTTAAAAAACCTAGATATTTAATGCTCTTCTCAGTATGCAAGACGACATATGAGTGAAGGCTGAAATATCAATCTCCAGGCATTGCTTACAATATAGACAAACATTTATCACAATTATATGCCCATGGAGTTGAGAAACAGCATTTTCTTGCACCTTGTGTGGTCTGATCAATGACAACAAAACACATTGCATGTAAAGCATAAAGTGGACTGTCTATGGATGGTGGGTTGGCAAATAAAGCAACAGTGATATTCAAGCAAAAGACTAGTAAAAAATTCCACTGTTTGGAATTGAAGGTAGATTCCACCTCAGTAACACAGACTGCTATTACTGAGGGTGTTATGGGGGAGTACTTACATAAAAGGTAACCTATGTGAGAAAGTGAAAATCCTGGGCTTGCAAGGACACTTAGACAGCAAGCATAATGTATGATTTTTTTGCAGCAAAGTAGGTATGAAATGTTGGTATGTAAAAAGATGGTGGAAGGAATTTTCCATTTTCAAAGCTTCTTATATTAGTTATTTCTGTGTCAATTTGGCATCTTTGCCTACATCTGTGTATTCTCCAGAGTTTACATTTATAGAATCTTGTCATTTTTTATAGTGTTTTCACAGAATCACAGAATCGCTGAGGTTGGAAGGGACCTCTGGAGATCATCTAGTCCAACCCCCCTGCTCAAGCAGGGTCACCTAGAGCACATTGCACAGGATTGCATCCAGGCGCGTTTTGAATATCTCCAGAGAAGGAGACTCCACAACCTCTCTGGGCAACCTGTTCCAGTGCTCTGTCACCCTCACAGTGAAAAAGTTTTTCCTCATGTTCAGATGGAAGTGTCTGTGTTTCAGTTTGTGCCCATTGCCTCRCATCCTGTCCCTGGGCACCACTGAAAAGAGTCTGGCCCCATCCTCTTGACACCCTCACTTTAGATATTTGTATACATTGATAAGATCCCCCCTCAGTCTTCTCTTCTCTAGGCTAAACAGGCCCAGCTCTCTCAGCCTTTCCTCATAAGAGAGATGCTCCAGTCCCCTAATCATCTTTGTAGCCCTTCGCTGGACTTGCTCCAGTAGTGCCACATCCCTCTTGTACTGGGGAGCCCAGAACTGGACACAGTACTTCAGATGGGGCCTCACCAGGGCTGAGGAGAGGGGGAGAATCACCTCCCTCGACCTGCTGGCAACACTCTTCCTGATGCASCCCAGGGTACCATTGGCCTTCTTGGCCACAAGGGCACATTGCTGCCTCATGCTTAACTTGGTGTCCACCAGCACTCCCAGGTCCTTCTCAGCAGAGCTGCTTTCCAGCAGGTCAACCCCCAACCTGTACCGGTGCATGGGGTTATTCCTCCCTAGGTGCAGGACCCCACACTTGGCAAATACAAAATACTGGGAAAGTTATGGTTGTTTACATTTTTTAATTATTGGTATGTCTTTTTATTAAAAATATTGAGATATTTGATCCAATGTTTTTCTTGAAAGAAAAATCCTATCAAAATAAAATCCTTTATCCTCAAGATTTTATGAATTCCAATCTGGAAAGGTTTCATTTTTTGCTGGGTAGAATAAAAAAGCTTTTTTGTTTATGTTGTTCTTTTGTTACTAATGGATCCTAGACAACATAATGAGTTGAACTGGACTTTCCAAAAATTGGATGAAGCTAAGATTTCAAAAGTCTGATTATTTTATTTGTTACTTTGTGGTGATGAATTCTGCCTGGCTTGTTAAATGGATGTACATCAAGAACTCATAAGACAATATCTGTTTGCCAAAGAAAGCCAGCAGTTCTAAAACTGGACTTCTGTCCCTTTACACTTAAGCAGATTACAAAAATTAGACATCCATTCCTTAAAACCACAGTTAATGAATTACTTAATCCCTCTTTCAGTGATTGCTGAATGCTCCATTAGTTTGTTCCAAAGATCTAATCATATGCTAGAATTTAAAGTCTGTGTAAGGAAAAAGAGTGCATGAACTGCTGTGGTTAATGCACATGCTCATGCTTTGCCCTTGAATTGAGAAAGATAAGGGTAAATGCTGTTCACATTCATTTAAAAAGAGATGAATAAAAAAGACTGTTAGTTTTAATCTCCAAATTTTTGCACTGATTGAAAAAATGGGATTTCTTTTTTTCTTTCTTTTTCTCTCTTGAAAAACAGAACTGTTTTAGGTTTTCACTCACTAGTATTTTCTATAAATGTAAAATATGGTGATCATAGAAAAATAAATTGAAAAGTTTGGCAGATTTAGCAGTTTCTTTCATATATTTTATGTATGTGTATATGAATATGAATATATATATGTGGGTGTGTGCACTTACAGACACACACATTTTATATGTATAACTTTGAATTATATGACTAAATAGGCTATACAGAAATTTAACTCTTTGTAAGATCTTAATATATCTAATAGTTTACAGTTAGTCTGATTTGTTAATTTGGGATTTTATGAGGATAGCTTGAATAGGACTGCATTTCACCATGAAACAATATGTTTTGTAATCTGCTTGCTCATTTCTTGCCAGCTTGTATGGCAAGCTTTGCAACAACCCATGTTTGTAGACAGCTGGAGAGCATCTTCTTGCAGGATGCATTTCTGATACGGATAGAAAAGCAAGAACATGAACATTAGGGGGGTCCCTAGAGCTTATGATTCTACAGTCCTTCCTTTATGTGTGTGGACTTGAAATTGAGGATTTGCAAAAAATATCAGATGGTAATTTCCAGTGATAAATGACTTCTTGGTATCAGATGTTGCCCTTCCAGAAATGATTACAAGTGAAATCACTACACTACCTGGAGGGGTTTTAGAGGAAACAGCAAATTTTCTCTGAATTAGATGAGAAGACTGTCACTCGAATTCAGAAAGTATTTGCAAGTAAAGGGAGCATAGATCATGTCTCAATGGAAAGAAATCATACCCAAGAAAACTATATTTTCTGCTGGAGTAGGGTTGTACTGTCAAACATGAGAATGGACCAAGTAGATAAGATAGCCAGATACCTGTTACTTTATGAAACATTGGCAGCTGGTGGCCGCAGCTGGATTTAAAAGAGGGACCAGTCTTGCAGAATATGAACTTGTCACTAATAATCTAGATAATTCAAGAATGTCTCTCAAGTAGGTGATATGGAAACTTCTTGTTCTTTTCAAAATGTTACCAAAGGAGAAGGGAAAAACTGTGATAATCAGTACAAACAACACCTATGCTACTATCTTAGTTAAACTGCAGTCTTGGTTTATAATATGCTGAAATTACTACTTGCAGGGTGTCAGGACCTGACCAGCCTCGCCCAAGAGAACAGTGAGCTGGTAGAAGGAGGTGATGCTGATGATTCTTTTTCAGGCCAAGGCAATTGAATGTGAATGTCCCAAATTTGGTTGTAGCTGCTTAAGATCATTCATGCCAAGAAGACATTTGCCAACTCATTCAGCTTTGTCCAAGACACTGTTTTGTATTCTGTTTTTTAATCACAGACTTGGACATAGGTAGGTGCCTTTTTAGGCATCTCAGACCATTTTTGGACTTGCTCCAAAGGTAAAGAACAAACCACAAAATCCAATTCCTAACTGAAAATAAAATAAAAGAATAATAAGCTGTTGGGTGTCATAAATAGCTAGGACACTATCCAGTACCAATGCTAACACTAATTTCTGTTAACCAACATTTTTACTGATGACAGCCTAAATTGCTGTCATTCTGATATGGCTATAATTGAAAAAGAAGAGATGATCTTTCTGATCTTTTACTTCTTGTTAGAAGGGTCACCTACTCCATAGGGATCACTATGCTCTCAAAAGCATAAACTGTCTCAAAGGTATAAACTGTGAAATCTTTCTAGTTCTGGAATATTACTTAAATAGGAAAGTCCTATGCTATAACTATGTATCTGTGACTATCTAAACAAGATATGTCTGTTCTGTACTTCTTAGAAGAACAGCAAACAGTGTAGAAGGGATGGTTAAGGAGGTATTTAATTACTTTTGCATTCATCCCATTCTGGCCTGCTTTAGAAGTTACAGTGGAAACTGTCTAAATTTAAGCAGTCTGTTCCCAGCTTCTTCATGCTTTCCAAAAAGCATAGTCTTGCTCTACAGTTTTCCTACTGAAGGCTTCTACTTTAAACACCCTTTGCACCTTGAGACCTGTCCCCATTTTGTGAAGTAATTCTCATAAAAATGCTTGTTTTTTTCACTTTGCCAGAGAATTTTCCTCTATCCAGATATAGGTATTTATTGTCTCTTTGCACTAATCAAATAGAAAAAAGAAGCAATATATCTTGGCAGTCTGCACCAATTCAGGGATTCTAAATAGTGTAAAATAGCTTAATTTTGTCACCTTAAAGGACTTATATTGTCATCTTTGTAATGGAAGAATTCAGTGCTGCAGTAGTGGCAGAATAGCTTCCTTGGTTGAGCCTGCAAAGAGATACAGGGCAGAGGTGCTTGTAGCCAAAGCAGGCTTCTGACACCTGTAAAATAAAAGTGCACTAACCCAGATATAACTAAAATTAGTTGGTCTTAATTCCAAATATAAGCATACGAAATAGTGTAACTAACAACAGCATAGTCAAACACAACATACAAGCACTTTACATAAGCAGGCAAGCAATATGACCACCAAAGGGGCAAAGACATGTGTGGTTGCCCACAGGTGACAACTAAGTGATAAAATGTTGTCAGACAGAGGACAAGATAAGCACAAGGAATCACAAATAGGGAGGATAAAATGAATGAATTTAATAAAGTTTATTCTGAGAGGTTAAAACTGGCCTGAATTGTCAGTTTTCTCTTTGCTCCCATCACAGTGATCTCTATCTATAAATATATCTATCTATATTGGTAAAATGAGGTAAATCAGTGAGAGTTTTCACCAGCTCTCTCCCCTCACAATCAAGACCACCTGAGCTCAGGTTATGACACCCCTTACTCCCAGCCTATCCTCTTCCTGGAAACTCTTCTTTCTTCTCTGTGGTATGGTTCTGAGTGCCTAATCAATTCGTCTTCAGAGACACATGGTCCATCCAACTGAGCCAAAATAACCATTCCCCCTTCTACCCAAGACAACAGCAGCAGAAAGCACAGCTCTGCAGAGCCATAGCATAGTCAAAGTAGGCAGTTGACCATCCTGTCCCTACTGAAGCCTCTAGGATATTTGAAAATTTGTCACCTGGCAAGATACCCTTTTGCCTAAACACAAATGTGGCTTTGCTGATGACACATTATCCCTGTATTTGCTATGTTGCAAACAGCATCATTTAGTCTTTGCAAAATAACAGCATTTGATCTAGGTAGGAGGAAACAATATGTTCAGATGAACTTCCAAGTATAAATTCCATATGAAGGATAAAATTAGATAGAGATAGCTCTAAGGCTATCTGAGAAAGCAGTCTTTGGTATCTGCATTTTGCTACAATAGTTGTTAGAAATATTTAACATTGCTAAAATATCAGCATGTTTATATTACTTTCTGCTAGGTGTGTATGTTAAGGTATTCAGGCAGATGACTAGGCCCTGGCCTGAGGTTTAGCTAACTGAACAGACTGTGAGAAACTTCTAGACATGACATGAGAAATTGTTGGAATTTCACACAACACAGTGAGAAGCTGGCAAAAATTACAGGTAGCACCATGAGGGATCTCACAGGTGATTAAGGGGGAGTTCAGTGAGAGAAAGCTGAGCTTCACAGGAGGTGAGTGAGGGGACCTTTTGGGAGGTGGACTCTTGCAAGGCCAGCAGCACCGAGGTCACCTTAACAGTAACACCATGCAATGCTGATATGGCCTAGATCACAGGATCAGCAATAGCAAATTTGAGGACAGATCTAGTCATTAGGTGTGTGTAGGTGTATAACTCTTGAAGGTGTCAATCTGAAACTCTCATCAGTCACTGACAAATGTGTTGGGCAGAAGTGGGTATTTCCATACTCACACAAGTTCTAATTGATATGCAGTACACATTATAAAAAATAATGTTTTCTACAGTTATACTTTTATGAACTGATCTTCCATATTTTTATGCAATGAACTATGAAGTGGTGCAGATAATTTGACAGAATTCATTGTGAAATATCAAAATATGTATAAATGTGGTCAGTAGCATGCCAGAAGTAGGGACCTTCCTTAAGTGGATCACAGTATGTCTTTTATGATCACGATTTTTTTTTTTCACAAGGATAAACTACACCCTCTAAGCATTTATGACTGTATGTTTGTTCTTAGAACATCTAAAAATAGGGAATTAAGATAGTAGATCTGTGCTGATTCCAGAAAGAAATGAAATTAATATAAAAAGTATCCAATAGCAACCTCTTTTATGGTACTATCGTTGTTGAGATCCTGCAGCATTTAAAGTAACAGTCACAAATAAATGAGAGGCTTCTTCCTAGAACTGTTTTAGTTATGTGTCTTTTAATTTATTTATGCATATATATATATGTATATATATAAAATTAACAGTTTTTGTTTGTTTGTTTTTTCTGATCTTAGCATTTTTCTTTACTTTTTTTGAGAAAGTAACTGTTGCTTTTCTAAGAATGAAAGGTTACTGGTCATCCAGAGGTTTGATGTTGGAATATGTGCTTTTGGATCCTCCAGCTAGGGACAATTTTTGTACTCTGTAATCAGAGCTGTGAGACAGCCACGGGAAAAGTAAAATGATGCTCTAACCCTCTAAAAAAGGAATTTGTTGGCATTCAAATTTGTCTGTTTAGCTCAGCAGTAGAATATTTGTCAGCAGCAGTTTCTGTCAGGGAAGATAAGAGCAATGCTTGGTTAATGGTTCAAGGAAATAAAATGAACACATACGAGCACTCCACTTTCATTTATTCTATTCTGATACTTTATAGCATGCAGTTTCATTTATGGGACCATTTATCATTAAGTAATATACCATAATTCATAATAATTCATACTGGTTTTGTTGGTTTTGACATCCAATGGTCACCTGGCATCTACTTAAAAAAGTAGTGCTTTTAAAAAAACCAGAAATATTTGTAAAATCTATTYAAAAGCCCCCCAAAATAAGAACCTGCCACTCACATCCATGGGATTTCAAGACTAGATTCAGCTCTGAGTTATATTGTAATTAATCTGGATATATTCTAGAATAATTGACAGCTATAATTGGCTCTTTTCAGCCTCTACACTGTAAAACCTGGATTCTGAGAATTTCATGTAATGGTTTAGAGGAAACAGCTAACTCAACAACCATAAAAATTGCACATTGTCTCTGAAAAAAGAAAGAAAAGTCCCCCAAATTCTCACAGGAGACTCAGCATCTTTGTGATTCACAGCAATTTACTGTTAAATAGTAGTTATTCAAGAAGTACAATGTTAAAAATGACAGTTTTCAGCTGACTTCTGTTTTGTGCCTATACTAGGATTCTGTATCCCTTTTAGAATGACGCACTCAGTTCAGCAGTGGCTTTATTTTGAATTTTTTCCTTGGTCCTATTCATAGGGGAAAAATACGTATGCATACGAGAAATCATATATGAACACAAGTATGTGTGTATGTTTTTCATTATGCGTTGCTGATTGGTGAATTTTGATCAAATGAGAGCAAGATAGCAGCAAATTGAAATCACAGGAGGATGCCATGAATTCATATTGTGTATCTGACAGTTTATATCATGAAGTTACTTGTTTTACTAAAGGAGAGAATAGGATGATTCAGCTTTTGAGTCCTGTACCATGGGTCTCATCAGCACTGTTCAGAGAGATCCCCCTTCTGGTTTGTCTTCTTTAATTTTTGAGAGCCTACATTCTGAATCCAGCTTTGAGAAAGGAGAATTAGGTCTTTTCTTCTGCTAGCAAAACACATCAAGAGAACAGAGCTTCAATTTGGCAGGGGTTCAAAAGCTTCAAGCTTTAAAAATCCTTGGATTAATAGGCCAACAATCAAACTAGTTTTACAGTCCAATGAGAAAACAAGTGCAGAAATGGATAATCAGCATGGGGTAGAAGCAAAGATCTGTTGCTGATTTGAAGCATATGTAATAATTGCTCAGAGAGAAGATTACAATAAATTCTGCATTCCTGGAGACCCCCAAATGAGATTTGGTGAATATTTTATATCAATTCCTTTTTTACAGCGGCATAACCAAACTCACACTAGTATGATTACTGCCATGCCTCAAACCCAATATTGTCTGAGTAATCTCTTACTTACCTGAATCTGGTCAAAAAGATAGACTGGAAGCTCATGCATAATGGCTGTCTCTTGGCTAACACAATGAATTTGAACCAGGAATCTACAGGAGTAAAAATATTCTTCCTGGAACCAGAAAGAAAAGTTTTGCAGCTGGAGGTCTTAAAACCCAAATCCCTTGTAGATTATTAGACAAAGGGAATTTTGGAACATAAAATATTGGAACTGGATCTACCAGTGAACACAATAGAGCTTCCGACAGAAAAATCTTGGAGGAACACTTATTCAGTGTATGTGTTGAAGGTCAGTTTCTCGATGTAAAGTACAAATTGAGATTGTATTAACAGTTTACCAGTCCCTCTCTGCACTGAGAAACTTGGAATAGGCACGATTTGTAGAAACTGGTATTTCCTATAGACAACTTTTCACTGGAATTTTCTAAGAAATAGGATTGCATTGGACCTGTAGTGCAAGGAAGCAGGAGTGTGAATAGAGACAGCTTGGAAGCACAGTATTTCCTTGAAATTGTCCTTGTGTTCTGAAAAAATTATTATTGTTAAATCTGGAGGCAAGCCCAATGTCTCTTTGATGAGCGAAACACTTATATTGGTACCACGATGAATTTTTCAAGTGAATTGGTATTTGCCTTTGAATAAACCACTTCACCTCTATCACCAGTAGCACGAGGACCTTGTTCATACTAATTAATTATCAGGAAAGTTCTTTAAAGACATAAAATAGGGTTTATTGTATTATTATTAATTTTCATTATTTTGTATTTTTTTAGGTAGTGCAGACACTTGCTCTTATAACAATGAATTTTTTATTTCTTTAAGAAAATACTGTGAAATAGAAGTATTTTATTAGGATTACATACCCACAAACCTGTTCTAAGAAATCATAGATTAGTGATGCTATGAATTATGTTAACCCTATGAAGTGAGACTATTTTTCCTCCTAATGCCAGGTAGAAAGTAATCTTTATACAGTAAGAAATGCTGCCCAGGGCATTTCCTGGGGATTAATGAACTAATCGCCATTTGGGAGAGTTAGTTGCTTGAGGCAAAGCTGCTCATTATTTCCTGAGGAAATATCCAGGGTTGTGGGTGTCATATGATTTGGGGATTTTTTAATTCAGCCACAGAGTAAACTCTTATAAGTTTCCCTAGGAGCATTTTCATTTTTCCACTGTGCAAGAAGCATATTAAGTTTGAATGGGGGGTACTCCTATACTGGGTATTCATACAATATTTAAAGCTAGTACGGTAGTACGAGGATTTTTTTATTTTAATTCTTAATATTCTGCAAGGAATTCTAATGCTAATAGATTATATTCCCACTCCTTCCCTGCCAAAACGTTTCTAACACATTAAATAATACCAAGATAGAAGCATTATACTGAATCCTGTGAGCAACGTAACAAGCCTAAATAGAGTTGATTCCAGGACAAAAACATACAGCTTATCTGAGGAGATGCCAAAGGATTAACAGTTCCATTGGTTATTCTAACAATATTGGAGTCCAGTTGCTGAAACTAAGTCCAAAATGTATGTGACAGCACATTTCCAGTATAGCAGAATGTATTGCTCAGCTGTTCAGAAGCTTAGGTGACACAGGATATAATACTCAGCAAGAGCTAGCCAAAAATGATTCATAATGTAAAACTGTGTCTCTAACCTGCAAAATTCTTCTGTTTCAGGAAAGCTAAAAAAAATCACACTGAATGAGATCAGATTTATTTGTCTTCCAAAAAAACCTAAAGAATAAATAGAAAGCAATCATTGTTTTATTATTTGTTATATATAATAACAGATAAAAGTTCTACATCTACACTGGCAGATGTGTTTCTCTTATAAGCACAATAGCAGTCAAATAATATTTATCTAAAATAAGCTAGATTAATTAATAAAATTTTCTTAGGATGCAAAGTTTTCATCAGTGAGTTTAAGTGGTTGCTTTGCAGCATTACAACAGTAGGAAAAATTCAGTTTCTCCGTGAATCTTGACTTTCAGTGGGAACACATGTTCATGTTTCACTGTTTGTTCAATATATCTAAAAAGTTTGGAGATTCATTATGTCTTACAGTAACTCATATGCAGTTCCAGTGAAGCTGTACTGGTTAGTCTCCCCTGAGAACATGTGARCATAGGAAGTTTTAGAAGAAAATAAAAGAAAAATTTCTTTCATGCAGATTCCAGCTGATAAATTTCTCCAGAAGATAAATTAGCAACCAGCTACTTCATTATCATGTTCGATTTCAGTTTCGACTAGAAGGTTGTTTTGAACAACAGGTAAACCAAAATAAAAAATACATTTTATATTGCAGTGTCTAGTAAAATAAGGTGATTCAAATGCAGAAAGAAATCACCACAGTTTTCTCTCCATGATTTTGAAAATACATCGAAAAAAAAAACCCTTGTGATGCAGTATTTTCAGGTTAACTGAGAAAGTTTACTTTTTTTTTTTTTTAATTCCTAACTCTTAAGTGTAATCATTGAACTGTTACAGAAGCATATGCTAACCTTTACAGATGTTTTGCCAATTTTTTATCCTGAATACTTTGAAACATGAAGCAAATCTTGGATCTTTCAAAGCATTCTTGAAAATGAATAAAAAACCCTTGTTTATGTTAGTATTGCTAAAGAGAACCTCCACAGACTAACAGCATACTGCATGGTACCATCTGTCTCTGACTAGGTGGTGAACAACCAGTTATGCAAATGTCCTCACTTCTAACCACCTGCCAAGAGAGCCAGATAGCAAACATCCTCTGCTGGGGGTAGCTTTTAATTATGTTTGAGCTGGGTACAATGGTGGTGTTGAAATCATGTTTCTTAATTCTTGCTGCTGGCCTTTTTCCTGCCCATCCCCAACTATTCAGTGGTATACTCAGAGAACATGCCTGGACATATTCTTAAAAAAGAACAGGAAATGGTGTGAAGGTGACAAACTTTCTTAATTTTGTGAGGGAAATAGAAATCTAAATTCAGGGTCCTCTTTATTTACATCTCCAAAAGGCATGATTTAGCAGAATAATAATTTGTCTAGAACAAGGACACTGTGTCATTAGCAAATGTTCCCTATGTTTATCTGGAATATTTTATAAGATACTTAGGTTAATGAGCCATTCGAGACTTTAATTCAAACCACCGTCAAAAAGAAAACTAATCACTAGTGGTATTTGGGTGTTCAGAAAATTCGAACACAAAACAGTTTGTATTGTACTGGAAAAGTTCTATAGAGTTTAAAAAGGATGAAATGAATGGGAAACTACGGAAACTGCAATAAAGGCTATATAAGATTTGCACTAAAACCCAGCAGAAAATAAGTGAACACATAAGCCTTTCTGTATGTTTCACAGCTTCATCCCATAAAATTACATATCAAGACAGTAACTCTCTGGAAAGTTTCTATTAGATAAGTTATTCATACCAATAAAATGATATAAACCCACAAGAATCAACCACCAACTGAGTTGGTGGTGTATGTTCAAAACCCAGCATCACTGGGCTGGAACTACTTAAATGCTCAGAGATGAGAGTGGGGGATGAACACTTACTACTTCTCCTTCAGATTAAATTAAATGAAATCTTGCATTCACCATTCATTTGCTTGGTGAACACCTGCTCCCCTATTTTTTTCTAGAAAATAAATGAGAAGATGTTGTTGTTTGCTTGCTTTTGTCATGATAATGTTAGTCATCATGTCCATTTGACCTTGGATTGATATTACTTAGCATATGATTGACTTAATTACGCCCTGCCTACACAAAAAAAATGGATAAACCAATATCCCATAAGCATACAAATACAATTTTACCAGAACAACCCCCCATTTGGTATTCTTTCACTTCAGCACAAAAGTATAATTTTTGTTTAACATCAAACCGCTTTACCAGTTCAGTTTTGGAATAAGAGTGTTTACTCAGGGTGTTAAAACAGCTTCAGCCTACACTGTAAGAAAAAAATTAGTTCCCAAGCACCTTCTAAGGAAAATATGTGCATGATAATTTTACTCTCATAAGTCACATATAACAATGTGTCAATAAACTGGGGAGGGGAATGATGAAATAAGGACAGGACAGGTGTGGAGTCCACATAGGTACAGTAACTAGACTTCAGTTAGAAAACACTGGAATTAATAAGACATTTCACTTCACTGGGCTCTAGTCCAAGTCCCTGGGCTTCAGTGAGAATGAGGAGAATAGGGAATGTATATAATAATTATTAAAATAACAGTAGTAAGAGACTCTAGTAGCAGCTCTTGTATAGCCCTAAGTCAGACATCCAGTTAGACACACTTTTGTAGGTATTAGCATAAAAATTACTAAAAAGATAGTAGAAAGAAAAAGAATTGCCCTTAATTTACATCATACTCAGTGACAGAGAAGGGAACTGAACAAGGAGGAGAGGTGTTATGAGACAGAAAAGAATAACTGAAACACAGACAACCACGTTAGTATAAAACTACACCATGAGGGAACTGTTAATAGTATATACCACACTCTTTCCTTTCTGTTCTTAAATCTCATTTTTTGAATTTTATTTTTATTATTATGATTTATGATGACAATGATGAATTTATTATTGATGGTATTTTAGAATTTCTGGAACTTTTCTGGAACTCCTTCATCATGATTAATACCATGACTGTTCAATTGGCTTTACTTGAGTGATTAGGTAGCAAGCACTCCACTGGAGTTTTAGCTGGTCTTTGGGGATCTGTGACTGAAAATACTTTAGGGCAGATTTTCAGCACTCTTCAGA
This sequence comes from Apteryx rowi, assembly GCF_003343035.1. NCBI lineage: Eukaryota > Metazoa > Chordata > Aves > Apterygiformes > Apterygidae > Apteryx > Apteryx rowi. The sequence continues at coordinate 125,990 of NW_020451232.1, read as the reverse complement.
ACAACAGGTTATGTAGTATTGGTACCTGCTGAGTGCTGAGTGCCTTTGAAATTTTATTCCTAGCTCTAGGCTCTGACAATCCAACTCYGAGAGCTTTTTTTTTCTTTCCTCCTTATCTGGACAATGCAACAAAAATATTAAAATAACTATCATGGATCTGTTGTAAAACACACTTCATAGTTCGAGTAAAGGTCAGTGAAGAGGCATTTCCTGTGCTTCAGCAAGGAGCTTCAGAATCTAAGAAATGTTTACCTGAAAGCTTTTTCTGCTTCCCTTTTATTCCCTACCTCTCCCTTCACAGAGGTCTCAGACCATAAGGATTTTCTTCTGAGGACTCAAACTTCCTAACTTGCCTCGATGAACATGGTTTATTTTTGCTGTTGCTTAATCCAAGCAACACACTTTGTAAGGGACCTGAACGTGCTGTTCCCATTTGTTTTTCAAAAAAAAAATGTGTTCTGRAGAAAATGATGAGTTTCTGACTGTGCTTTAACAGTTTCAGTGAAAAACATTATTTGCAGCTCTTTGAAATTCCCTTACATTCTGGTAACTCTAAGTCTTCTGTTTTACTTGATAAAGATTTAGTTATTTATGAGAAAGTGACATACAGAGTGATATGAAAACTATGAAAGAAAAATATGGGCTCTTGAAAGAAAATAACTGGTCAAAAAGAAACTTTCCAGTGAAAATAGCTGTTGAACTAAATAAAACCTGCTTGTGCTCTTCACTATTCTGATGTGTACAGTGAATAACCTGGGAAATTATGCACAAATTTGCTGTCAAAAATTCCACATTTTTAAGGTTACCTACAATAAGTTAAGTTAATACAATATGCATAAAGAAAGTAGCAAATGAATTCCACAGCTTAAATGTAATGGGGTAACCATTACATTACAAGATGAAAAGAAAGTGGCATAAAGGGAATAGACACAATACAAACTAATCTTCGAAGTAGCTTTCCCAGTCTATACCCCCTGGGCTTATGGTACAGCACCAGTCAAATATCAGTACAATATGATAATAGGTCATGGGCTTGACTATAAAAGGTAGACATGTTAAGTACATATGCATTTGTTTGCATCAAATATAAATAAAGATGAATACTTTTATTTTTCTGAGCGCATTTTAGGGATTAAGATTGCTTACATTTATTTCTCCTTTCTGTGCAAAAATATAATGGTGTTCACACAATTTTATTACATTTTTCTACAGGCCATCAGCTTTTATAATCAGGTGAACTGATAAATACTGTGAACTGGAATCAGTTCAGACAAATGTGGATTTAGTAGACTGAATTCATGCAAAAAGATTAAAAATATTCTCTCAAATTTTAAAATGAAAGACTAATGTTTGAAAAATATCAATACTCCTTGGCAAAACTTCTTAATGGCATGGATATATGCTTTATGGATTTTCTTTTTATGTTGTGGGCCAACAAATATTAGTGGGCTCAGATTCTTTGCCTGGAATTGTTTGGGATGAAAAATTGTTGTGCCTGGTGCCTTAGCTCTCCTGAATCTCTGAAACTTTGCTTCACATGCCTGTATAGCAGATTGACAATTGCCAGCTTCTTAACCATGAGGAAAAAACATAAGTTATGATGATGCCTCATCATGACTTGTGATAATTTATGATGGAAAATCATCCTCAGATGATTACTTTCAGGTTTCCATAAGCAAAACCTGTTAGCATCTTCATCTGCTAGTAATACCTTTCAATGAAAAAGGGAAATAGTTTTGGACAGAAAGCAGTGGAACTAAAGTCATTTGGTTGACTCCCAACCACCCATGATCAATAGTAGAAGTCACATAAAGCACTGGAATAACAAAGAAGCAGACAATGAGGTAGGTTTAAAGATAACAGACGGATAAGAAAATTCTCTGGCATATTCATCTCAAAAGGGAGACTTGAGTTTGCATAATAGTGCTCCAAAATTCACATGTATTTCAATATTGTTTTATTTACATATCCCTACATGCTTGACTTGCTCACACTTTCATCAAAAATACAATGTATTTGATTTTTAAAAAATTAAATATATGATTAATGAAAATAATAGGACATAAAATACATGAATACTGTTTAATGTCAAGATCACAATGACACAGTCTCCTGAGATTCCTAAGCTTACTCCCAGTTACATATATTTCCATTAGTTTTTTGCACATATTTTTATAAATGAATTAATTACTTCTAGAGATACAACACTAATCTTTGCTTCATCTAGATTTTCATTTGACCATACATAGCAAAAGATATAGGTTTAACCCAAAAAAGTGAAAATTTAGACTCTTAAGAATAGAATTATGAAGGGAGTGCTAGAAAACAAAACAAAATAACAAAGTTCTGGAATTACACTTAATATATACTTTAAAAATTATACTTAACAGATTCAGTATTCCCATATGGCTGTTAATTTGGTGATTGATTCCAAGCCCCCTCCCTTGCAATATGCATACATCTTATACTAAATCATCACTAATTAAAAAAAAAAGGGGGGGAGGGGAGGAGTATTCCTGGGAACAGGATCTAAACCCTCAAATCTGCTTCCTGCAGACCTGAATTAATTGATTAGGCTCAAGCTTTTCCTCACAGGTCTTCTTCCTGCACCATAACTCTTGTACTGCTGGCTACACAAGACCTGAACTTAGGTGGCTGTCTCTAAATCTGAATTACAATGAAAATCTAGTCTGGAGAACAAGTTGCTCAGAGCACACATGACACCTATGAATCCTGGAAACTATAAATCTAAGAGGGCTGCCTAATGCATTTGGAACTACACAATTCTGGAAAATAAGGCTGAGATCTTTTGGGGGGCCTCAGGTGCGTTTTAAATGCCTACATCCCAGTTAGGTAAATAATATCCCATCTAAATTTTCTGATACACCCTCAGCATTTGATAGCAAGTACACAGCTGGCTCATTAAAAACAGAAACAAAAGATTTGCATTCAAAGTGCTTCTTCCAAACAACCTTCTTCCCACTTTGTAAGAGTTTTAGGGTCTTCCAGCATCAGACATTCATTTCAAAAGGTTGATCCAATATATTTTTTCGGTTCAGTTCTGCTTTGGGTTAGTTCTGATTGAAGCTGGCCTGGCTGAGGTCTAGTTCAAGGTGGTAACAGTTCTGGCAACTGGTTTGATAACCCTATCCTGGGTTCTTCCCCCACCACAACATGGGGGGCACCAGTGCTGCAGTATGGGCACTCTCCATTATTCAGAGCCACATTTCAGCCTCTCTCCAGTTTCCTAAATCCAGCAAAGAGGATTCGGGACCATAAAAGAAGCGTTGGCGCTGGGCTGTAGTGTGAGCATATATCAGTGCCACAGTTAGGAGCAACAAAATGAGTGTAGTATAGCAGATTGGGGGTGGGAAATCTCTTCTGACACTCTGCACTTTCCACCGCACAGAAATACGGCAACATGCTCACAGAGTGGTGCTCTGTGAGAGCTGGGACAGACCTCGGGCTGGTAAGGCCTGCAGGGGAGCTGCTGGCAGGAGCAATTAGCTGTCCACTACAGCAAAGTAAGAACTAAAGATCTTCTTAGGGGCAAAAACAAGACCATACCAGGTCACGGTAAAGAAAGAGAAGATTCACATTGCACATGATGGCGAATCTGACAGTGAGAGAGAGAATAATGGTTGGATGAAAAGGCAGGCATAGCATGAGGCTGCTCTGCAGGCTTTAGTAAATGCAGAGACATCATGCTGACTCAGATATCTCCCTGCCAGGAGATATCAGTTTTTAGTTGAATCAGTATCTGGACATGTGTGTATGTATGTTATGTTCATTTCTGATTTTGATTCAGCAAAGACTTCAAAATAGCTGTTCAAGAAAAAATAATTATTCAAGCACTTTTACAATTCATGCACATATTATTTCAAATCAAAATTACTTCTAAGAACAGTGCTTCTAACCTCTGACCTGGGGAGAGACAGGCTGTAAGAAGACACAAAAAAATAGATTTGTGTGTGAATACTGCCAGAACTGTTTAAAAGTTGCGTAAAATTGCTTTCATTTTTTTAGCTTCTTTATTTAACATCTCACTTCTATGCCTTTCTTTTGGCAAAAGCATATTTTTTCCATGTAGGAAAGGCTGGTAGTTCAGGTAATTCAAATATGCACCATCTCAGAACAATTAAAAGATGTGCATGAGTAATTTCAGAGTGTTCAAGAAAAAAATATAGTTTCTCATAGCTAAAATGATCAATATTTCATTTTTTAAAATTATATTTAGTTTAGTTAAGATCTGCTGTATTCTATAGTGTACTATAAATGATGAAAATATTGGAACCTTCTTTTAAAAGAAAACTCAAAGAATGTTTCACTTTGGCCTCTCAGGCATGCTACTGTTTGTTCATAACACTGAATTTACTGCAGCAAGTTTCTTCAGCTACTAGGCACAYTGACTACAGCATTAATTACCATCTCATATTATAAGACTGAATTGTATTCATTATGGCAATCTAATATATTAACATTCACTGCTTTTGTAACATAGAATGTTGAATTTTTTATGGTGTGTTTTGTAAATTAATTGACATGCTTTCATTATTGTAGGGTTGCTGTTGACTAGAATTTCAACATTAAAAACAAAAAGCATGATTCTGACTTTTAATAATAGTGCATAATTTAATATCTTAGTCATTCCTTTTTAATGCTAGTATTTCTGCTTTAATCAAAAGAATTAAATGAACAGCAGTAAATGCTGGTTAGATTTCAATTTAAAGATTGTTTCCTTCACAAACCTTAAAACCTTTCCACAGTCTCAAAAAAGTTTTGACCTGAAAAGACAAAAAAAATATAATGTTCACTGAAGCATGAAGAAGGATGTTTTCAAGTGTATAAATTGTAGTTAGATTTTAAAAATTAATGAGTGCATAACTTCCCCCTGTTTCTTTGAAAAACTCTCCAGAAATGAAATCAAGTGTTTTCCATTGTCCTCTCTTTACGTACAATATCTTAGATAACATTTGTGTTGTACAAGTGGTGCCCACACAAAGAAATGGACCATGCAGCAACACCAATTACAAGACTTCCCTATTATACAAAACTGGAAATGAAGCCATATATTTCCAAATGGAATATGAGATTTACAGGAGATGGCTAAATTATTGTTTACTGAGTGTGAGGATGTTTTGTGTAACTACTAAATAAAACAGCAGTTAAACCCCCTACAAATATATGCAGATAATTAATAGCCACACAAAAAAATCATATCTAAGGATCCAGGCCAAGTCCAAAATATGGGTTTGAGACCACTTTCTGATATTACAGACATTTTTTTCCAAAGCAATTTTTTCTGAAGAGGTTTGGTAGTGTGTTTTCCCATTGACAGCCATTGGGTGGACAACTGCACCTTTGATTATGTTAGAAGCTCTGTAAGTTAACATTCTCGAAATTCCCAGTCAACAGAGTGCCATTTTTGCTTTGTTTAAATGGTTCCTGTCCTTTATATAGAAAGTCCAAACATTCACAGTTTTTTAATCCAAAATTATCATGATTATCTAGTCTAGCTGCACTTTGACACAAGTCATATTTCAGTAATCTCTGTGTTAGTCTGCTAAGTGTACTAATATCTTTTTGAGAAATACAAAATTGATTGCAATTTTCCTGTATGTGCGATATCATATCTTCATTTATAGAGCTGTCCATTAATATGTTTACTGTGAATATCAGCAACTTAGGTTAAGTGTCCCTTAGTATACACACCAAACAAAATATTTAGGAGTCACCTAAAAATTATGTGTGACTTGACTACCAGTTAAAAAGCATAATTTGCAATGAATTTTTTGATTTTACTTATGCACTTAGATTTTGTTCAAAAAATAAATCTACAGATAAAATTAAAAATCAGTCTTTTACTAAGAGGAAATCTTAGTTCAAGCAGTCCAGTAGTGACTTTGGACCAAGACCACTCAGATATGTAACTGATTTCAGTCCTTTGGGGGTAGGTCTCCTTCTGTTTCTGCATTTGACTTACCATATTTAATACAGTTTTTCAAAACTTTATGTTGGATGGAAGCACAAGACCATCTCCTGATAGGACATCTTAAATTTATCCCCTATACTTTCTCTTATTTCATTATTTCATTATATTGCTAAAGGTCATTGATTTTAGTAGGCATTTTTTTGAAAACAGTAGACTTCAGAAAGATGGGTTCCAACACTGGATACCTATTTGCAATAAACTGAATATTGATTCTTTTTCTCTGTATATGTATGTATATCCTGAGATCACCATTTTCTTCTTCCAGAAAGAAAAGAATRGCAAAACTGTCACTTGAGGAGCTTCTTAAAGGTCATGAAAATTAAAGCTACTTTTCTGTTTTCTGAAATGGTCTACTGGAAAAGAATACACTCCAAATAATCCAACTGCACATGGGTGAACTAATCACACCGCAGCTCTAATTGGAGAGTAAAGTTTCACCCTTCATTGTGATTTTCAGCAAATATTTAATTAAAATAAGRACTGGGGTTTTTTTAGGTTATCTGTGACATGGTAATGTTTCTTTTTATTCACAAATATTCTGCTGAGAAATTAGAGTATGACTTGATCAGCATATGTGCACCATAATGATGCATGACAACAGAGACTCTGAGAAGTCTAAGTCATAATCCTCAAGCTTGGATGCTTCAGATACTGGTACTGTTGGAAAAGCTAAGTAAGATATAAACCTAACTAGTGAGTTTAAAAGGCACATATTGGCATGTGTCAGTTGTGACTGAAGACGTGAATGAATATTGAAAATGAAGTAATTTCTATGCCAGTTACCATCTTTAATATTATTTTTAGTAACTGGAAAAGTAAAAATGGATAATTTATAAGAATTAGTATAGATGCTATACTTGACATGACATCCTTCTCATCCTTTAAATCTTTCTTCTTTTAAATCTAGAAGTTCTGCATAATTTCTTCCAGTTCCGCAGAAAAAAGACTGGATCTCTAATTCATTGAATTATGCTACTCTTACTACTATTTAAAAAAGGAAGTGTCTCTGGAGAGACACTAATATCCTGACAAGAAAACCTTAGTGGTTAGAATTTGCAATTCTCAAGGAATATATGCAGCAGTTTATTATGAAAATCATATATATGTATAATAATAGAATTCAATTGTCCTGACAGCTGCAAAACTATATCATTTAAATGACAAACTTCATGCTGAAGGGAAAGAGATTTCAGTAGTAAAAGTATAAGAATCAAAATTGCATCCCAGTAAAAATTAATAATTAGCAAGGGGCTTGAAAATGATTTCAGATGCACTTTTAGATTCAGTTTTAAAATCCAAGATCTCATATTGAAAAAAACAATTATCTCTTCTATAGTATTACCTTTAGCATGGCTGCTTGCCCTTGGCCAAATGTCCCATCCCCTTGTACAGCATGTCAACATGTTTGCAGTCTTGCTGTTCTGAGACATGAGCACTTATGTGATGCTGTGTATAATACATTTAATATATAAAGCATTTTGAGATGTTTGAAGACAAAAGACATTATACACATAAAAATATCATTTTCCCTGCTACTAGCTGTCTGAGAGCCTTCAAAACAATGAGACACTCCTAAATATATTAGAAAGTTTTAGATAGGAATTTTCCAGGTACCATTTTCTTATTCCTTACCTTGGCCACACCTTGAGCTCCTTTCAATTTCCCTCTCATGAGCCAGTGTTGATGATGCAGGTTTAGGCCAGGTGCTGTCAGTTATAAGGTATCTATCTGCACATCAGATTTGAACAAATGTAAACTGAATTTGAAAGCAGTAAGACACAGTGGTGTAGCAGCTCTGGCAGAAGGCATAGTTTTTATGCTGTTTACAGACTTTAGAAACAATGAAGTGTTTAAAGGCAAAGAATATGTGTTGACAAGAGTGCTTGATCCATGTGTCAAGGGAATAATTGAAATTATCTCCCCCCCTAACACACCAAGAACACTAGAACAATTCTTTCATAACTAAAATGCTGCAGGCCAAGCTATTCTCTGTCTTCTTCCTTCTCAGATCTCAGGAAGTTAAGTACACATCATGAAACAGATTGCAAATGACTTAGAACATACCAAAACACAAAAGACTGGTGTAACAGTAACAGCCACATTGGCACCATCTCCAGGAGCAATAACAACAAAAAACATAGCATTCCTGTGTTGACTACAAATTAACATGTGTGAAATATATACACAAGTTGTAGCATAGTGGGCCAAATTCAGACTTCCATCAAGAAACATAATGCACAAATTTGTGGTCCTAATAATCTTCATTTCTGAAATTATGTGAAGAAAGCAGTACAATTACAATTTACATCTTACCAAAAGCACTGAAAAATTGTTTTCAATCAATTCAACAATTTTGCCCTGCTCGCATTTGCTTACAGTAAAGTTGTAATAGCAGCAGCAGTAACCACTACTCATAATTTTTTCTGTCCCAGGAAAAGYGCTCAGATGAACAGGGATGCTAAATACAATTAATTCAAGTATTTTTACCAAAATCTTTCTTGTTTCTTTTACATATTTGCATAGCCCTGGCAGAATTTTTGTACAGTCTTATAAAGATGATAGTCATCACGGAGGGTTTCCTTGAGCCACCTAAATTTGCACAACATCTTTTTCAGGCTCATGATGGACATGCAACCTCTCTGTGTTTCATAAAATTTCTTCTTTCTTACTCAAAACGCCACTTTTCATTACTTCCATAGTAAGCATTCAGATTAGAAAGAACTGCTATTATGAAACAAGGGCTGGCARATCAAAACTCTTCAGGTATAAGAATACATGTATTTGTACAGAACTAGTAAAACATTTCAGTAGAAATTATGGCTATTTTACCTTATGAGATTTCTTTTTTTCCAAGCAGTGAATGAATAACTGGAGATGCCAAATATTTGGGTTTAGTTTTAGGATCTGAACTGAGCTGCTTTTAAGCCCTATGTCAGAGACAGGCATGAAGATCTTCAAAAGTTCTATTTAAAATCACAAAAATATTTGTAAGCTATTTTTCCTCACAAACTCTCACATTTTTTTGAAGCCCAAGTTCAATATACCAGAGTCTACTCAGTGAGAATTGAAATAAATTACATTTTCTGTAGATAGGTTCATTTTAATTTGATTTAAATTAATGCTTTAGATATTAATTACATATCCTGGATCCAGATCCTGAAAAGTTCCACAGACAGAGCTTGATATATAAAGGATGATTTAGAAGGCAATGGCTCTCCAAAACACTGATACTGGGTATTTCTTTCAATATTCAAGGTTTAAAGTAGATAATAGAATGGTCTGAAACTAGTAACAATAGTAAAGTAGGTGGTAATAGATAATTAAACTATGCAATAGTTTTACAACGATTCTGGCAAAAAAAAACACACGGGCAGCCCTAGATAAATATTATTTGCGTGTAACTGACATGAGCTAGTTGCTTATTTTTTGTCTGTGAAAGTATACCCATTTATATCACTATTTATTTGGCCAAGTCTCTTTCTACCCTTTCTTCAGAAATCCTAGTTAACTAATCTTCCACTGCAGGGGTGAAGCGGGGAGAATCTAATTAAATGATAGAAGAGATCATTAGCTAATATAAACCAGTAGAGGTGCTTTGATGAATGTTATATTATTCTGATCTCCACCAATTGAGGTGCTTGCCTATTGTTTCCCAAGTAATATTAATAATGAGTGCAGTGTATATATGAGAATGATGTAGAGAAACTGGAAGGCATTCAGAGGACCACAAAGTTGATTGAGAAGATGAAGGTAATAATTTATGAAGAAAGATCAAATTGTATAATTGCATGTATCCACAATAAATGTAATATGATAAATATCTACATATATTTAAATGTGGCAATAAGGAAAATAAGAAGTGTTTATAATTACAAATTAAATTACATTTAAGGAAATTGGGGATAGAAACAGGCATCCTACTATGTTTGAGCAGTGTCTGGCATTACAAGGACCTGTGTTTACTAGGGCCTCCAGGCTGTAGCCTTATACAAATAACAATAACATGCATAGCACCAAAGGATACTCAGAGAAGTAAGTGGGAAATGAGCTGAGAACATTAATGCTTAGTATCAGAAATAAAGCCTAAACAAATTCAATTGAGATTAAATATTGTTTCTATATTCAGATAAAAAATACAGTTCTATATTCTACATTAAATCCTACAACTCAAATGTATTTTTTATTTTAACATATTGTAACAGTATTGTTAATCAAACATGATACCTATTTATTTTGTTTTGCTTTGCTTTTATAATTGTAGAAATTATAAAGTCATAGAAAAGTCTAGGCCGGACGGGACCTCTGGACAACATCTGGYCCAACCATCTGTTGAAAGCAGGGGCCTTAGAGTATGTTATTCAGGGCCCTGTCAAGCTGAGTCTTGCATATTTCCACCATTTCCTTGGGCTGCCTTTTCCAATGTTTGACTGTTCTCATAGCGAAGATTTTTTTTTCTCATATCTAGGCAGAATTTCCCCTGAAGTAACTTGTGCCTGTTGCCTCCTGTCCTTCCCCACGCAGCAAGAGAGAGTACTTCCATCTTTTCTGTAACTCTCTTTTAGGTATACAGAAGACTGTGATTAGTTCCCCTGTAAGCTGCCTCTTCTCTAGGTGGAACAAAACCAATTCCTTCACTTTTCCTCATATGTTAAGTTCTCCACCCTTCTAATCATCTTGTGGCCCTTCTCTGAACTCTCTCCAATTTTTCAATGTCTTGCTTGAACTGGGAGGACCAAAACTGGACACAATATTCCAGGTGTAGCATAGGAAGTGCTGATTAGATGGCGTAATTAAAATCCCTTGATCTGCTGGCTATATTCTTGCTGTTGCAGCCCAGTACCCGGTTTGCCTTTATTGCTGCAAGGGCACACTGACTCCAGTGTAGCTGGCTGTCCACCAGGACCCCAAAGTCATTTTCAGCAGAGCTACACCTCAGCCAGTCAGACCCCTGTACTGCTGCTTGGGATTATTCCATCCCAGGGGCAGYGCTTCACATTTATCTTTGTTAAGCCTCATGCAATTCTTGTTGACCCAGTGTTYCAGCTTGCCAATACCTCTCTGCATGGTGGCTGTTCCTTTGGACGTATCCACCTCTCCTCCCAGCTTGGTGTCATCCACAAATTTGGTTAGAATACATTCAATCTTTTTATTCAGATAGTTTATAAAGATACTGAATAGTATCGGACCCTGTACTGACTGCTGAGGAGCTCCACTTGTGACTGGCTGCCAGTTCAACTTTGAGCCATTAACCACCACCCTTTAAGCTTGGCAGTTTAGCCAGTTTTCCACCTATTGTCCAGCACTGTCCATATCTTACCAGCTTATCAAAAAGGATTTTGTGGGAGCCCATGTCAAATACCTTGCAAAATCAAGGTAGGTGATGTCCACAGCTCTACGCTCATACACTGGGCAAATTATTTCCTAACAGAAAGCAATCAGGTTGGTCAAGCACAATTTACCAGGTTGGCTTTTTACAGTCACCTTCTTGTCCTTCATGTACCTGGAAAGATCTTCCACAATTTTTCCAGGGACTGAAGTGAGCTTTTACAAGTTTCTTTAAGAACTGAAAAGTAGACAGTTGAATGYGCAAATAGCAAGTGTGTAAATGAAGAACCAAAGCTGTTTGAGTCAAGGGAACACTGCTTAATATCTAAAAGACAAGAAGAAAGCTGTTCTTTCAAGGAAAGCAGCAGAAACTCCTTGGGAGAACTCTACTTCCACAGCTAATTAAATATTAAGAAAAAATTCTGACTGAAACTGTATCACTCCAGCCACCTTCATTACATGTATTCAGCAGCCATCSCTTTGTATGAATGCTGTGCATATGCAAGACACGCTATCATAGAAACTATGCATATAGTACAGTTACATTAAGCACCTGATGAAAAATGGTTAAATTATGTTAGACAGAAAAAAATACTGGAAACAAACTCTTGAAATATTCTGAAAGCTTTTCCTCTGAGCAATAAATATATTTAGAGGAAAGACCCCTAGCTATTTGCCATTTTAAAGCTGCAGAATTGTGTACCTATGCATTATCTGACATACAATTCACTGGATTATCAAAAAGTTCATGCTTTTCCTCTTCTGCAAGCTGTATGAGTTTTATGTGGGAGTACATCTACCACTGTTTTTTCACTCAGCTTTACCACCTCTTCAGGATGAAAAGCAGTTGATGAATGAATTTAACTAGCAACTACATTGTTGAAGGATGCATACCAGGAAAAAACTATTACATATTTAAAAGAAAAATCAATTGTCCCTCTATTGAAACATTTATTAATTTTTTCTTGCTACCAGTGGCTTCTTTACCAGTTCAGGGTTCTTCCACATCCATTAAATGGAGAWATTTTTCTAAATGATGGTAGTATTTGTGAATGGAAGGTTGGCCAAAGAAAATAAAGATTTGATCTCTTCTGAACTCTCCTCTTCTATTTTTTTTCTTCTTCTTTTTTAACTGATCTAGAAATATACTGTTACAATTAGCATTTTTGTTTTTAAAATAATTAATGGATTTGAAAAAGAAGGATCTTAATCAAAGAATGTCTTCATATTAATGCCATTTCAACTAAACCTTAACAGTTCAGGGAATTTAAGTTAAAAGATTTATGCTTTGTTGTTTCTTGCATGATATGTAATTATTTATTTATATGAAAAGCAAGTTTGACATATAGATGTCAAACAAACTCACACAAAGATTTTATTTTATATTCCATGCATATGRACAAGGGTTTTCTCAATTACAAACAGACAGAAGGAGAGAGAATGGAAAATTCCTCCCACCACCACCACTATTTCAACTATAAATCTGGGGAAAAAACGCTTTAGTTTTGCCTATGCAAAATTAACAGCAAAGTTGGCTTGATCCATGTTCTAATTTATTTTAAGTACTGAGCATCATTCCTGATTTCCATCAAGGGAAGCTTTGAATTTGGCTTGCAGTGTGGCTCTGGTGTTAATATAAGCTATATTTTACTTGTAGAAAAAAAAACATCCCCTTTAAACAGGGCAAACAGAGGTAAATTTAGCAGAAGTTTTAATGAGATTCTATCATTTGAATCAGGTGAAAATGCRCATTCTAGCAGTTTATTAAGAAAAACAAACAAACAAACACAGAGCAAAAGTCTTGCTAAACAAAAAAGTGTGAATTTGTACCAGTTTTGATGAAAGTCCCAGTTTGAGATATAGGTAGAATTTCCTTCTTCTGGAAATACTTTGCATCTCATTCCAACATTTTGTTGCAGAATGTCTGTAAGCTTTATATATTTTTTTACTTTAATACACTATTTCATGTCAAGCCAGTATTGGCTACTGCTACTACTATCATTCCAGCTAATGGTATGCTATACTATCATGAAAAATGTATACATTTTTATTTTGATTTAATTTAAGTTCTGATAGAAACTTCCTATTTTCTGGATCAGAGCATCTCCTCTTCTTTAATAATATAATGGTTTCACACCTGGATACATTTAAACCAATATTTATAGTCTTCATAAATGTATTATTTGCTTACCCCACCTGGGCACACACTAGAGATTAGAGGAAGGTTTTCATTAAATGAAGACATGTAAATTTATTGGACAACTAAAGGGATGGTTGCTTCAGAAAAATAAGTGATTGGTATGGGGTATCACAACCRCGCCATGGCTGAGTACAGTGCCAGTAGGTGTTTGGTGTGGTGAGCTGTGGCAAGCAGGATAACATACACAAAAAGCCAGTGTAACAATCCTTGGTGCAGGCAATGGATTAACTGGCAGTAGAGCAATACTTGAAATTGCTGAAAGGTGCATCTGACCAGTGGTGGCCTGTGCAGATACCTGGCTGTGGTGGGAGCGTGGCAGGAGGTGCATGGGAGTGGGAACCTTTCCCTTATACAGCCTATCCCTCACTTGGTCCACTTAAAAAAATGAGCTTAGGGGTGTCACGCTGTTGGATGTTCCTCTTCTCCTCCTGACAGAGATAAATAGAGGATTCTGACAAAAGATTCAGAAATCTGGGTTTTGTGCAAAACATATAGACTAACTGTAACAAATATTGGACTAAGGGTGAGTAAGCAATAATAATTATATAGTGTCACTCCTGATACAGAACTCCACATCAAGAGAAGATGCATAGAGCAAGGGAGTGCATACTTAGAATGATGACAATCACTTTTGCAGAACTGTTTAATAAGGAACATAAAAAAACACATTTGTCATGTAAATGAGCTAGTAACAGTACATCGCTTCATTAACCTGGTCACCAAACACAGACAGTTAAATTATGCTCAAATTCAGATAAGTCATATGAGTGAGTAGGTGTCGCAGTAATACGAGCCTTTGACGTAGTACAGCTTTGTTAACGTTGACTTATGAATTTAGATATTCTATTCCAATAGATTAACTCTTCTAAGACCTTGGCGTACAGAATCTACCTGGTTAACAAAGCATAGAGCTACACAATGATTTAATGACTGCGCCTAAAAAGTTTTGGGGAGAAAAGCAGAAGACAGGGATGACAAAGGTTCATAGGGAAAAAAATGTTGTTGGGAACAATAAGGAAACAAACTTAGCAACATATGATCTACTGAAAATTAAGTTTCCTAACTTTCACAGAAGTAAATGTATCATCAGTAGTGGTATTTTGATTCTATCACAACTAAACTGTTCTAGATTATGTGAAGATATGTCTGTATCTCTCATTTTGAATATTTGTGCTGACACATACAGATGAGAAAAATTACTTGTTCCTTGAAATGATTGTAAGTAGATATAACATACTTCAAATAAATACATTTGATTATTTGTCATTTAGAACATTAGTTGATTTCTTTTAAATTTTCTAAAATTTAAAGACTGGTGAATTTGTTTTAACTGAAAGTGAATTTGCATACTCTGCTTAATAATGGATAATGATGGACAATAATTTTACTATTATTGCCATTGAAAAACATTATATAAATTTAAAATGCATATTTCTTCACTCAAATGCTCTTCAGTAAGCAAAATTTGTTAAGTATTATCTACAGACTGAGTCTTGTTCCTTAAACTAGTTTCAGGATTAGCAGTGAAAATATTGCTTTTTAAAAATTGTATACAACCTATGAAAACAGTAAAATTAGAGCATACTGTGAAATATGTTGCTTTTTTTTGATGATCACAGAACCCTTTGGTCTGTAATGTGAAAAAACAGAGAAAGTAGAGCTTAGAAAATTAAACAACAACATATGAGATAAGAAGGAGAGAATGAAGAAAAAAATCAATTCTCTAAATCATTGTCCAAAAAAAGAAAATGTGCTAGACCCAGACTGTACTGTACCCTGCAGAGGGCCTGATTTTTTGGAACACAACAGAAAATGAATTTGTATTTATTTCAGAGAGACTCAGAAGAGCAATTTACTTCTGATGCAATTCCAGTAAAAACCTATTATGTTGATTGCCATAAAGTTCATGAGTTTAAATATGTAACTTTTACTCCTCACTCATCATTTAGTTAAAGACACTCATTCACTGTGACAAAAATGTCCAAAATAAAGGCAACAATTGTTTAAAGATCTACCTTCTAATTGTCTATTCATGTGTGCCAAGTAAAGGAGGTGCGATAAAGCTCATATAACCCAGAATCTCTTAAAATGAGAGTGGGTTCAGGACTCCAGCACTTGCAAACAGACTGTCAAGCCCTATCTCATTTCATGAATACAATACAACTGCTGCTATTTTAGTCTCTTTCCCACAGTTATCTCCGGCTCATATATTTAAATCTTTCCCTGATACAGATCCCTATAATGCAGGCAGGCAGGCTGAGGTGCCACCATTCTCAGTCCTGAGGGAAGTCGCTCATTACCCAGGTCATGATCTTCCGAGAGCACTGAGAGCCATGCTCCTCAACTCCAAACCCACGTGGGCTGGAGACGGGATCACATGCCACCGCTGTCCTGCAGCTTAAAGCAGACTAAAAAGTGGCACAAGCATCCCTAACAAAATCGTTATGATGTTTCTAACTGTTTGTCATCAGATACCAAGGACAACCCACGCTGCACTGGGCATAGAAACATGCAGCGAATCACCAGCTAACGCTGCGCAGATTAGAGGGCTTCCTCTGGATAATGGCCCGTCTGGAAGGAGATGGAGTAGCCAGTGCCTTTGGGGAAATAAGTTCAAGAAACCGTCCAACATCATTTAGGTAGACTATTTCCAGCAGCTTGATTCTTGCTAACAACCCTAGCAAGTGAGTGCACCAGCCATGGCGCTCRCCAGGGCAGTAGCCACATAGCAGCAGTGAGGTGACGCTGGTCAAAGCGCGCTCCAGAGCTTTGCATTAGAAAATTCTTCATCATAACCAGGTGGTATAAAGTGATTAGGAGGTGTTTTAAGTTCTAAAAGTATTCAAGTATCAGCAGTGCCTATGGTAGGTTCTTAAAATGCAAAAACAAAAAGAGAGGTAAGAAGAAAAATAACAAAAAGTCCCTGAGGCTGCCATTCTTTTATAAATGGAAATGAATTAATGTTTACCTTGAGAAACATAGAGCTGAAAGTTTTCATTTTACAACTGAACTGAAATAATGCCTTACTGCATTCTGACTGCATAATTTCTAATCCTGCAAAGTATTTGATCGGAGAATTTTTAAGCATGTGAATGGTTCAAGGGATGAAATGAATAAGATGCTGCACGTTCACAAATATGCATATAAATGAGTGCTGTGCTGGAGGATAAAACCCCCCAAACAGGCTGAAAGGGCCCAGGGCGCCCCCCCAGCCCGGGGTCCGGCACCGGCGCAGCCGAGGGCGGCCCC
>NW_020451232.1:18335-109094 GCF_003343035.1 Apteryx rowi | reverse complement strand
GGGGCCGGGGCCGGGGCCGCCCCCGGCCGCGCTGCTCTCCGGCGGGGCGGTGGGACGGGCCCTGGCGCCGGCCCGGGGGGGCCTGATACAGATGCAGGAGGCGTAGTTTTCTTACTGACTCGCAGATAATGTAAATTTAGTCTCTATCATCTGACTATAAATTTTACAATAGCATCGAGAAGAAAATGTTCTGAGTCTCCCAGAAGAAACCCTTTTATATTCCGCTCTCCAGGGACAGCCAGAGCGGTAATCCTCTTGAGGAACTGTTGGGATCTAATCCAGGATGATGCGGTGGATGTAACTAATCTTACTTACTTAAAAGTTGGCGAACCATTCTGTGGAGGCCTCTCTGCTTGCCTGTATTCGCTATTGTGGTTAATACGGCTACATTTAATATTGTAATATTTCTCATCTCTCCCCCCACCCCCACACCCAATGTAGAACTATTATGACTAGTAAATGTATCTGGTAGGTTAGTATTAATCACACACAACACTTCAAAAATAGACCTGTTTGTTAGCACTCACTGACTATGTGCTTCTGAGTTTGTGTGTGTTTATAAAGGTTGTTGAATAATTTGACTAACTCCTTTTCAGCATGGGATCTGCAGCTCAAGGAACAGTTCATCACTATTGGTACCATAAAGCCAAGTGGGACAACCAAAACTTTTGTTGTTGGAAAATGAATTCCAAATGATGTCAGACAGTGAGTATTTTGAGCATTTCCCTTCATCTATTAAACATACTTGATACAGTTGAAATTCTCAAGTACAATCATGAATATTAGTATTTTCTAATTATTAATGAATAATAACAGCATAAAACCAATCAATCCTATAGAAATGACTCACTTTTATGACTATATATCTTTTTCTGCAATTACTCAGCCACTGTTAACATTACCATGTACTATAAAATATACAAGATACATTGAAGACAAAAAGAAACTTATGCTATGTTCCTAGCAGTTTAGATACTTGGTTTTAGAATTTTTAATTTTAGTTGGCTCTCTATATGATCATCTTGGCATCTGTCACATAAACTATTTCTTTTCATTCCGTTTTGTCTTAATTTAGTTACAGCTTTATAGAGATTAACAAATAAATGCCAATCATATGGCAATAACCAGCATGCCTAGCTTCATTAGGCTAAGGTTTTCTGAGGCTTATTGCAGAATATTATCTACAATAGGATGAATTTTGCTTTAATATAGGTATAAAGAATCTTTCATGGTGTATGAAGTAATGAGTGAGATACCAGTAATGCATGTAATTGCATTGCCAAATTCTGTAGTCATTAAATGCTCAGCAATAGCCCACATATTGCCTGAAACATTACCTTCTGTGTTATTGAGAAAAAGAATATTATTAGGACACCTAACTTCCCCACTTCAGAAGGTCCCTTGAAAGTAAAAAATCTTTCTACTAGTGCGTAGTAGAAAAGAAACGTCTCTGCTAGTTCAGTGTCTTTCAGTTGCACTGCAATGTCAGCACTGGAACTGTGCCCAGGTCTCAGTAGCTGTTCTCTAAAATGTAGCATAAATTACATACTAGTATAAGGTACACACTTTCACTTCTATTATGCTCAAAATTAGCTGCTGAGTTTTTCTGGTAAAGGAAAAAAGTGTTAGAATGCAAACAAAGACTGAGGGACAAATTCTGCTTCATTTTTATACTCTGTAATTTTATTCATGTCACTGAGTTGAATAGATATGAGCTAGGGCAATATTTGTCAGTGTGCCCTTAAATGTGCRGAGAACACCTGACATTTCAAACAACAGCTACAGAACTCATTTTAGAAATTATTTCAACCTCCATCATCTGTTTCTTTTCTCATTTAACCTTTTTAGCCAACAAGAGTCCCATCCCCCTCGATATCTTTAAAATTACTTCAAAAGTCTCTGCCAAAGTCAAAACCAATAGATTGAAACAATATATTAAAAAGAGACAACTTCACACTTCAAAGGATACTATTATATTGGATCCAATTGTTTTCACAAATACTTTTGACACATTACTGGCAAAGACCCCCCCTAATTATGGCCATGTTTTCAAAAAGTATTATTTCTTCCATTTTGGGAAGTGGCATTGAAATATCAGTAAGACCCTGAATTTTTTTGTGTGTGCTATATCTACATGATGCTAATTTATTGGAAGGGAGTATAAAAAGAGCTATTACTTGGTGACACAGTATAACAGTTTCTTCAACAAATTATTTTATAGATGGAAATTGGCAATAAAAGCTAATTTGTTATTGCCCTCACCTTTCCTTTCATGGAGAAATCTAGCAGAACATCATAAAAGCCTCTGCAAATAAAAGCAATAATTGGCTGGAGTCAAAATGCTCTTATTCCTCATTGCTTCTATGTAGTTCAGGAGGATGAATGGATGAAGGAAGGAGCATAAAAGTTTGAAAAAATATAACATCCTGTGAATATTTTGTTTCATCTCTTCTGTGATGAATGTGAACTTCTAATAATGATTTATTAACACTTGATCTGGTTATTGGGGAGTTTTGCAGTATAATGGCTAGAAGCAGTTGGAATGGCAAAAAGAGAAGACGTTATCTAGCATGATCCCTGCTAAATACCTAGAAATTTATATAGGGCAACTTTATAGCTGATGATTGTGAAGAAATAAAGCACATTTCCTTCAGCTTCTAAAATGGATTGGTCAAGGAGAAGGAAAAGAACAGTGATTTCTGGATGGATGAAAAGGTTTCTTACCTGAAAAGAATATAATTATTAAGGAGCTATTTTGGCTATTGGAGGTGTCATGATCTAAAGAGTTCAGGCCTGCCTAGATTATCGTTGGTAGATGGTCTGTAAAATCTGTAGGATTCTACCTCAGAATAAAAAAGTCACCTGGTAATCTGCATTCTCAAGAATCAGAAGAAAAAAAAATCTTGCTCCCTCTGTAATAGTTACAACCCAAATCCATACACGTTTGTAACGCTCATCCTGTGAACATATTTCATTCCATTTCTCTCTGTTTCTTTCATCCAGACCAGACTCAAGTAATTCRTGTTATACTATATTGCCCAAGAATTATGGGGGATTCGTGCCATGCAATACATGACACAAGATTTTAAATTTCCAGCTACAGCTGTATCCTGTAGCTACTATTGTGCTGTATAAGGTGAGATAGATCCCTTTATAGACTGTTTTGTGTGAACGCACATGTACACAGTCCTATTCATCTGACGCTCTACTTGCAATAGCCTTCTCCATGCTTCACTGTTAGAGCAGAATTGCTTAGAATTTAGTTAGATCTTGGATTCATTGTAAAAGTTTGCATCTTCATGTTTAAATTGTACTGGCATTACTTATGATTTCTAAAATAACTTTTTTATTCAACGGTGTTTGAAGTGACGAGGGGGAAGGATGGAACAACAAGCTCCTTTATAGAATACTTGTTTTCCATTTTTATTTGTGAATCAGACACGCTCTTAACTAACAATTGAAGAAATGAGATAATCAGCTTGATGTATTATTACCYATGTATAACAAACTGTAGTCTGAGTATCTGATTTTTAAATGAGTTAGATCTATAATTTTCACATTTGTTCATCGCTACTTCTGGTGATTTGTCAAATCGTTTACTTGATTTAAACATGGAAATTAGATATGCTGCAGCCCTTACAAAATCCAAATAAAGGTATAAATCTATCTAGGCAGTTCATACATAGCTTTTACCAAAAATCTCAAGAGCCAAAATAAAATTAAAATTTTAAATATAGCCCAGTTGCTTATAAAAAAAGGAAAATGATTTATAAATCAATTCTAAAATATCCACAACCCAGATTTTGTAAAGCTGATAGAAACAACCATATATGAAAATTAAACTACCTTAAAATATTAGAATTTTAAATGTTGATGTTGACATTCAGAAGTTCCATTGGAAGTAGTATAATCTGTCACTCAAAAATATCCCAGATGTTCTACAACTCTGTTATAATTAGATCTAATCTGGATCTGGTCACAATTTAATAATGCTGTGCACCAAACAAGCAGGACATGAACAGGCATGACAAACAAACACGTGAAATCAGGGCCTTAACATAGGCAGTAATATGTAATATTGTGCCACAGCGTTTGAACAAAATAGAAATTTGCATTAATAAATTATCTTTGATATCTTGGGTGTTTTGTTTTTTGTCTTTTTTAAATTTTCTATCACTGTCTTCCAAAGCAAAACTTGATAGTTTGCTTGTGGGAAGTCACTGGAAAGATATTTGCTATCAGTGACCTTTTCCATAATTACAAACTGAGTATAGGATGTTTCTTAYTGTTGTCGTGGAAGGAGTATATGAAATCAAAAAGAACAGAAGAACATTCATATCCCTATGAAGTTTATTAACCTATGTTAATTATATTTCTCAAGTTCTCTATTTACAAATGTTCTCTAGTTAAGTTATTCTTTGCCTTATCCCTTTTTTCAATCTTTGGAGCCTGAAAACAGCTTGCTTTGCACCATATTTAAAATTACTTACTTTCTGTCATGTATAAAATTTTATTTTATACTCTGTTTTAGAGCATATAAAAAGGCTTCTCTGTCTAACATTGTTTCTTAACAGGTGCTTTAGCTAACCACAATCTATACATATTTATCTTATCTTTTAAATATATATGACTATATATTCAACTCTAGTTTATGTAGAGGCATATATTTATTGTATGTAAAAAAGGGGCTCCAAAATTATTATTGTTTAGTTAGTTAAACTAATAGAAATCTCAGGGTTTTTTTAGATTCCCTTGAAAGGCCAACATGTAAAATTAATTTGAGACTAACTGAAAAGATGCAATTGATTTATTTATAGTTACAAGACTCTAAGTCTGCTTGGGTATCATGCACATAAAGTGGAAAAGTGGTCTGTGAAAAGACCGGTATTATGTTCTTTATCAAGCATTGATAACTCACTTCAGATTCTCATAATTATTATAAAGAGTTCAGTAAATAGTGGAGCAAGCGGAAGAAATGGGGGAAAATGCAAAACACTAACTTTGTGCTGCTCTTTTAGAAGTATTGTGATCAGAACTATTCAAATAAAAGAGTATACATAGAGAATTAAAGAACAGGTTCATAAAGGTTAAAGGTCTGAAATAAATTTGAATGTTTTGAATATATAAAAGTTAGTTTCAACCTAATCTTTTGAACACCTATCTCCATCTAAAACTGTAAAACCAATTATATTTAGTTGCTTAATGTAGTGAATTATTTTTAGTTTCTATTGATTATAGTGATTCATGGTCATTATGGAATAAGACTGAATCACTCAGTGTGAACAGCAGCAGTGCTATTCATTGTCAGTTTTCTAGGASAACAAAAAATCTTGTATTTTATTATCTAAATTGATTAATAATAATAATTTTTCTGATGTTTGACCTTCAACAGCAGCAGGGATATAAGAACTTTCAAAAGGTCAATTCTTCCTATTTAAAATAAATCAGTTGAAGGATTCAAAGCACTAGAAAACGTTTTGGAGCTCATCATTAAAGCCAGTGTAGGTATGAACATCTATTGCTTACAAAATCTCCCATAACATCTTGAATTTCAATTGTTTAATATCTTCACTTCATTGATAATCTGCCTTTTGTCCCCTACTAGTCTCTGGACAGATAAAGATAGATGGCAAATATGGGTTATGAATAGCTTAAGGAAGATCAGCTCTTTAGTTTAAGGCACAGAGAGTTTTGTCTGCTTGCTAAATCAGAAAAAGTTAGAGATGGTATTTTTTTTGCACTCTGGCATTATGAATGTCCTGGCTAATATTAGCTCTTTGATTAAGATTGTCTTTGCAGGCAGTCGGCCACTTTGATACAATTTCATTTGCAGCACAGGTTTATTCAGGAGAAAATAGGTCTATTAACTTTGCTGCAGATTGGCTGGTAAGTTAGGAGTACTACCAGCTAATGAAAATGATGATACCCCCTTTTCCATCACTGAAATGCCTAAATGGGACATTAGATCCCAAGTAACTGTTAATACACCAGCAGGATTATGAATCAATTAGAGAGCTCATGAGAAAAGTTTGGGAATGATTACTTTTCATAAATTTCAATAATATCTGCCACTTCCTACCCTGGATGGTACCCTCAGAGTGGATATTTTGCATCTAGCCGTCTGCTGCCTTCTTCCTCAATTTATTATCAAACGTTAATTAAAACCTGAAAGTGACACTGAGTAATGGGCAAATCTTCAGTTAGTGCAATAGCCTCTCATTCAAAGGAAAAGATGAGATGCTAGATTCAGACTTGGTGATTGACAGGTATGCACTGGGGATCATGCAGGCTTACTGGATATAAGAGATAAGGACGAAACTGTGCAGAAGCTCTTTCCTATCTGCATGGCAGATAGTACTTACAAAAATGAAGGAGAGCAATAGAGGACATATGCAAAACAATTACTACACTGAAATATATCTGGATGTGTAAAGAAAGTTATCAATTCTATATGAGACCAGGAATGAAACTCTTATAATTTGACACTAAGTCTATGGTATAATGGTTATTGAAAAGGTAGAATCCATACATTGTAGTAAAAGGTTTAGAAGGAAAGGATTAAATCGACTTTCGGAATGTAGTGGTCTCTAGTGGACAACACAAAGAAATTAAAACTAAAGACTTGAACTCTCAGAGTGGTCAAAACAAACAATAAATAAAACAGACGTAAAAAAGAGATACAACATTTTCCAGACAAAACAATACAAAGCCACCTACTGTCAAAGTTCCTTGTCTGCATCTTTGCTTTTTTCCAGCAAAATTGGATATTTGGAATTATCTCAGAAGAAGACATTTCCAGCTATGTCCATTCCAGAAATGTCACAGAACTTGCATTTCTGAGGTGTTCCTGATAATCAGAATAGGGATTCATTCAAGATTGGATGGTTGTGCCATTTGACTAGATTCAAATGGATGTTCCTACTGGAAAGGATAGCTTAATGTTTTCTTTTTTGGGGAGGAAAGGTGTCAGCCTTTCCTTCAGTAGCACAGGAAAAGATAACAGGTGCTGGTATACAGACAGACAGTTGGGCCCACTGGATAAAGCCAGTTCAGCCTGGTTTCAAAGATGATGCAACCCAGTGTTGAGTGGTCATGGATGTGAGCAAGGAAAAGGGTCATCAGAGCTAAACTGGATCTGGGTTGAGGCTTTGGGAAAGCTCCTTTGACTGTTCAAAGCTGAGTGTGGTTACTGAGGTGAATTGGAGTTAGCACAGGAGAACATCCAGGAGTCTGCCACCTGAGATTATAAATACATTCATATATCCAGCAGAAAACTATTTAGAATCTTGTAAAAGGGTTCACTTAATTATCAGAATGCAGAGAGATTTAAATTAGATCCAAAATCTGTCCTCAGTACTATAATCTATTGCAGTAGATGTTTTACCTGTCAGCATTAACAATGCAAGGAGGTGAATGAATTATAGGGAATGGGAGAATTACTAATTATCCACATTATTATTAAATGTTATGAGTTTTTTCACTTAATCATGTGGGAACACTTAATATTTTAGCCAGGGCAACTTTCAGGAGAACTGGCAAGTATCTGAGCTAGTAGATGGTACTTTCTGGTAGCAGATGCTTTGGGAAGGGGTTCGTCCTATAAGAAAGAAAGCAAGTCTGAGTAGCACTCAGAAGTGAATTGTGATTGAAAATGTCACCTACAGAAGCTGAGAAATAGGGACGGAGCTTGTAGTTTTCAGGTTAAGGAGAACACAACCTCTTTTCCCTCTCCTRTGTGGACAAAGTGATGGGCTACCAGTAACAAAATGAGTTTGGTAGAAAAGAAGGGGGAAAAGGGGTGTTGTACAGCCTCCCCAGATTGGCTGCATAACTGAGGGATTAATACTGACTTGCTCTATATTAGTTATTGGTAGGTAATTCTCAGATGACTTAAGTAAATGAAGCTACAGCCTAATTAAAACACATCCTTTGTGTCAGGTCTTGTCATTCTTCCCACATCTCTGAGATATCATGCCTTATTACTTTTTTGTCAGTTCTTTTATTTCATTCTATTACACTTACAGTATATAATAGTTTTTCTGTCATATTTTGAATTCCTATGGTTCTTTATCATCATATTTCAAATATTGATGGATATATGAGAGAGTTGTCATCCTAGAATCGAAAATGATGACAGTTTACTACTGAAGATCTTTGGCTTGCTTTCTTGAGAAGCAGCAATGAATAGTTTTCGCAGGAGAGACCCTGACTTCTTTTTCATAGATTCCTTGCTTTATTAAAGGAACCATTATTACACTTCATTTAATAACATGAGTTCCAGATCAACACCAAGCTTCCACATACCTTGAATTCTGACCAGTCCTGGATTTGTACCTCGCTTGTAAATTCTTTTCAGTCACATCGTTGTTTGGAGAGTGTATAAGACTTAGCAGGTACAAATAAACAAATGTTCAGCAGTATTATTTACTTTTACTGCTCTACATTTCTGTCTGGGCCTCTTGCCAGTTCTTTCTAAAGTACCAGTAAAATGTGTTTTCTATAATCTGGGAGAATTTGAATTCCACTCCTGTAACTTTAGAGGAAAATGTGTTATTACTTAAAATCACTGTTACATTGAGCATATGCCTCTCTTGGATTTTGTTATGGAAGTACTAATCTAGGCATTTGGTATTGACACAAAATAAATTACATGAGTGTACTCTTTAAAGATTTGAGGACAAAGACACATAGAAGGATAAGTAACTGGGATGCCAAAACTTTAATTTTAGAGAGAAATTGGATTGTTTTGAAGACATGTACATGGGAAGAGTATAATTCCTGTATTGTCTAGAGTCCCTGAAAGATGCTGAAGATTATATGATGTGCAGRCAGCTGCATGACAGGATCATCAAAAGTAAGTTTGTCATAAAATTGTTGCGGAGGTATYCCCTGCTAAGTATCATATTCTTACTGAAGCTAAGCACATACAATAAAATAATGAAAATTTTAACAATTTAAGTGTATTTCAGTTAACAAATTGTATTACCCTTTTAATTATTTGCTGCCATGAATTTAATGCAAAAAAGTTTATTTTGACATGCTGAATGTTTTTACTTTTCAGTTTTTGCTAGTTCCAGAACTTTGAGGTTTTAACAAAAAATATTTTATTTAAATTTTATTTCAAGGGGGAGTTTTCCTGGGTTTTCTTTTGAAGTTACCAGGACACTAAGTACACACAAGGGGCAAAGGCAAGGTTTTATTTTCATAAGCAGTGTACAACTTTAATTTTTTAAGTTTTTGCATTTTCTGCATCACTTTCATTTAAAAGGAGAAAAGTCTCACTAGTTAGACAACTAGGGTTGTCTGCTGCAAGAAGATCTAAAAGACAAATATTAATTTAGTGAAATATCTCTTTTTTYCTCCTTTTTTGGTATGTTTGTCTTTTTTCTCCCTCAAAATGGGGACATCTGATTCAAGCAAAGCTATGATGGTTATGCTACGTTGGCCAGCACAACAGGGCTTGAACCTGAAAAACCAGCGGCTAAAACTCTAAAAGGTTGAGATCTTCTGCAGACGAAGTAGAGGTGAGGATCTGTAGTAATGCTAGTAAAATATATTACTGTTTTCAAAATTAATAACTTTAGTAGTTTTCTAAAAACATCAGGAAAGATTTTCATCTGATATAGTTTGACAGACTTCAGTGAAAGTATTTCAAATTACATTATCTGTGGATTTAGCTTGTAAACCTTTTTTATTATTATGTTTAAATTTAATTCAGTTCTTCATTAATGATCCTGACCAGATATTGAATTATGTAGATGACATAGCTCTGCTGTTCTGAATGTTTTTTGATCTGCTCTCGATTTCTTGAATTATACTTGAGAAGGTTGCTTTTCTGAGTGGCTCGAGAAAAACAAATCCAGAATCTTAGRAAGCTGTTCTTGTAGCTTAATACATTGTGAAATTAGAAACTCATGCTTGAAGGAAGAGTCTTAAAAGATTTCTGCTAGAAATAAACAGAAACAATGAATAAGAAATATGCTGTTTAATATCAATTCCTGATCAACCCTTTTAAAAATTGCCTTTTCCATTTCCCAAAATGTAAAAGATAAATTTATATTTAGTTTGTTTCTATATGAATTTTTCTAGGTATTCTATATGATGATGATGTAATCATAAATATGAATATTATATAAAGGTGTGTGGCATAATTTTTATTCTTAGCTCTGATACAAGATGACATTTCTTTAGTGCAAAACAAAATACATGACTCAAATACATGAATCCCTTCTAACCAGCATTGTTTATACTAGGTTCTGGCAGATAGARTAATCAAAGACCTGCTGTAGCTTAGTAGATGAGTTAGGACCACAACAGAGATGATTAAAAAATTACACATGCATCAGCAACATCTTAAAAGTTTTCAGATTTTGAATGGTTTGCAAATRATCATTACTCTTTCTTGTAAAAATGAAACCAGCAAGGTATATCATAAGTCATAAATAGTCTTTTTAGTATTATTTTCATGGTTGCATATTGTTCTGTTTAATTTTGATTGATGAGTTGTACTAAAAAATCTCATGCAGTAGAGTGTTATTCATATACTGCTAAATATGTAACTTCATCACAAAAAAGCAAAGTAAAAATTAATGTAGAGAATTAGAAAAAATGTAGAAGAAAACTAAATAAATGAATTTCTTATTTACATAAACCACATTGGCTAATTCCATTTTTTTAGCAGGAACACTTGTGAGGGCAATTGCTTATATATGTGAATAAGAGACTCCCCTTATATGATATGCTTATCTTTGTAGCCCTATTGAAATTTAACTTATTTAAAATTCAGTACCAAATATCAATACTACTGCAGAGACACTACTTTATAATTCTCTTATTTTAGTAWATTTGGCTATCTTCAAATTCAGATTTTTGCAAATTTTTTTGCAAAAAAATATTAGCAGAAATTTTGGAAACTGTTTCATGGTGGAAACTGGAAACTGGAAAATGTATGTCAGTAATAGTATATTAATAGAAATTATACATGTTATAAATGATGCAAAGCAAACATTTGCTTTGATTCATCATGTGTTGTCTCAACTGAGTAAAAGTAGTTTAACAAATGCCAGATAAGTGAGTGGGTGGATCCCATGTAGAGGATCAAGTTTCAAACGTGCAATATTTTGTTTATCTAAGCTGACCTCATTCATACACAGTTAAATGACCCTCTGAATAAGCAYTGTAACAAAGACTATACTCTTGTAGAAATGGGTCCCAAGGCTATAAAATGTTGCATGTGGATGCATTTCAGTAGAAGCCCACACAGGAAAAGGGATCTGCCCATAAGGTTATGATATCAGGGCAGAAGACCTGCTTGATACTACACTGCTTGGTCCATTTATTTCTGCTTTACTTCAGAGGTGGTTTCTTTAATGTTTAGATGTCTATGTACAGAAACAAAAGATCAGCCTATCACTGGCACAGGTTAATGAAGAGGATGAATGATCAAGGTTCATGAAATATTCCATTGCCACAAATGATGACGTACATAATTCTGGACATTTTCTGCATGCATCTGAAGCCAAAAAAAGTATAGTGACAAATCTTAGGAAGCAAAGCTTATCTAAGGTAATAACCCCATTTCTTAAGATACTTATACAAAGAAACTCACTTTCCTTTCACTTGTCTGGAATTTTTTATTCAACCACTCTTTATTTCCTTTTATTTTTCACTTTTCTCTTATTATTTATTTATCAGAGTAGTTAATCATTTTTCTTTTATTTCTTATCTTTTTCTTCTCTTCAGCTTCATCTCCAGAATATCGAATGTAGTACAAGTAATATGCTGTTGTGATTTCATTGCTAATTTATGTAGAATTCATGAGATGATAAAGATAATGGGTTCAGAGGGAAGAAATGATTCACTGTTGAGAACCTGTACCTTTTGAATTGCTGTGGTTCCTATCTCCAGTAGTTCTGTGGTTCTCATGACTGATGGAGGTATTCATGTGCTTTTTGGTAAAAGCTTGATTTTTGTATCTTAAAATTATGTTTTAACATGTTTCTGAAAGAGAAGCTTTGTCACARGCAAATAGTTAGTCTATCCTAGAATTTAGGTGGTCTGCGTCAAAAGCCCTAAGAAGTAAAAGGTGGCGTTCATCAAAATCACAAGCAGACTTGTTATGAACAGGTCCACCTCTTTAGTCTAATTAGAACTTGTCATCTAATTTACAAATTAGGCAAAACATTTGCTATTCTGAGAATTGGAAAGTTTTTCTTGTGCAGATTCCCCTTGGATATATTTAATGTAATTACAGATCTGCAGCCAAAAGGTATTGCAATGATTTGTTATCCCTTATTTAGAAGAAATAAGCTATGGTGAAACTGTCCTGCATTATTTAGTAGCAGTATGTCACATCCCATTTGCTAAAATTACAAACGATACAAGAGAAGAACATCCCTCTGTTTAGTTAAATACAAGTCTGAATGACCATAATATAACATCAGTAAGAATATGGAAGAGTAGAGTCATAGATTCCAAATAGACTATCTGCTTGATGCCTTTTGTTCCATCAAAACAACTAGCATGGCATCTAAGTAAGCTTGTCCCTCTTTTTTAGAAATATAAGGAGATCCAGTCCAAACTCTCAGAGCTTCAAAACTGCAYTGCAGAAAAATAAATCACCATTCAGATTTGTGAATTTATGTCTTCCTAGGAAGTAAATGAATATGTATGATTAAGATTATGCCTAAACTAGCAGCCATTTGTAAACATACACTCTTCTGAGCAGCACTACACTTGGAAATAACACTTGAGTAAATTACTAGTTTCTGCAGTGCATGAGATAGGGATCATTCTACTGACTTTCAGAAAAACGGCGATATTACTAAGATGAAAGGAACAAAGCATTTATGCACAAAAAATCTTGTACAGTTGTCCTCCAAAGACTGTGTCAGATGGGAAATGATAACAAACACCACTTAAACCTGTAGGATAGCAATGCAAGAAACAGGAGGCAGGTATCTTATGGAAGACAATGATAAAGATAATGAAAGGAAGAGAGTAATTATAGAATAATGTATCTGGGAATAGATCTTGGATTCAGGCCTATGCTTTGGTGGCTTTTCCCACTGTTCCTGTTATGGAACCCATTTTGGGAAGATGGTAACAATGAGAGGTTCAAGAATGTTTCAATCTCTAATTATACTACAGACAGAATACAAAATCATATACCTTATTAAAAAAGTAAGAAACAGTACATGCATTGTTCTGAAATTTTAATAGTGGCCATTGTAACTCCTCAAAAGTAGTACCCAGCCCATCCTCAATTCCTGCTTCAGTTTACCATATTTTTTCACATTTACCCTCACATTGAATATTTTGTTACATTCCTTATCTTTCTTGGTATTCTTTCTTCAGGTGAATGTGAAATACCAGATAGTATGCAAATTCTGTTTTTTCCTCTGTCCCATGAAAAATGTGATTCTTCAGAAGGAAAGTATCAAGAACAGTTTGGACACGGCGGAGTAAAATCCAGCATTCATTCTTTGCCTGATATACATTACTGTAGCTTCACTACACTGTCTTTATAGACTAATAATGAGATCTTGTTCAACAATCAGTGCAACTCAGTCATGTTTTACTTCCTCCCTGGAGGATCAATTGCTTATCTCATCAAAAGGATGATAATTCCCTCTGTCTGTCAGTTGATATGATCTTTATCTGGACACAAACTATATCAGCAGACTGAGTTGAGCTTCCAGTGTTGCTGGTGGTAGGGGATTCAAAATTCATGTCTATCATATGCAGAAGATAGATGCACTATCTAGCTTCAGGCACTGCATTAGCACTAAAGTCCATTAATTCTAATTATGTTTTGCATATAGAGAATATTAAAATGTTTAAATTAATAAAGGAGAAAGGCCAGCCCCTTGGCATAGCTGCTGCATATTAATGCAGTTTACTATGCAGGAGGTGATCTGTGCATCTGAGGAGCATTCCTCAGGCCACTGGCGATCGAGCACATAAAGCTACTTAGGGGACATGTGCCATCCACAGCCATCTCACAACATTTCTGTTCATTAGTCCATGGAGTTTTATTTTTATCAATCAGCTTTGTATGAGACTGAGATCATTAGCTTCTTGATTAAAGGTAGGATGTGAGTGATCCTGCTAAGCTGTGCATGTCATATGCATGGATATGCATAAGAGGGCATGAAAGAAATAAATATCCTTCCTTACTGTCTTCTGTGTAACAGAATTAGTTGTTTCACTGATAGTAGAACTCTTGCATGGAAACAGGGTTGGGCCAGGACAACTGGAGCAAGTCTTTTATAGTGAATAAACATTTCTTCTTTAGTTTAAGTTTAGAATTGTTTAAGATCTTCCCTGAACTTTCAGTTCTCTCCTGGTTACCTTCAGTTAATTTTTGATTTAGTGATAACAAAATGTGATTTTTTTCCACCAGTTAAACCACCCCATAGCATTTTTTTCTTTTTGTTGCTTGTTGCTGAGTCTATTGGTTTAAGCCGCTATCTCAGCAAAGTATAAATCCTCTACTCTTAGTTTCTGTATCCATTAATTAATTAATTGTGTAACTGTTCAGATCCTATTTAATATTAATGGAACTAAAAAGACACTTCCCTGATATTCCCTGGCAACAATATCAAGGAAGAAGTAAGAACAATCCAATTAACTATCACTGAAGGCTATAATTCAGCCTTTATAACCTTAAAAAACCTTTTGGACTCTCATAGAAAATAAACAAAAACTGTTAAATATATTCCAAAATGTTAGGAAGATTAGCAAGTTTGGGCCTAATACTAATATTAATGATAATCAAAAAAGGAGACAGTATTAAAGCTGTATCAGAAGTTCTCAAAATTCCTAGCATATTTTTAAGTACTGTTTTGATAATAAGCATATATATCCAGCTCCCTTTAAAGCTAATGAGCTGATATATTTGGTATCAGGCTTGAATCATGTATGAAAGCAGTGATCTATAACTGGCAAAATTTAATAGTAGATCACCATGGTAAAAAAGTCTGTATGGCTCATTTAACTTGGCAATTGCAAGCAGTACTCAGATCCCTTCAGAAATTGTAGGGATTTATCAACATTTTATGAAATCTGCTATGGGTATGTCCACATGGTTTTCTGAAGGCACATAAAAGCTTGTTCTGCCTTGCTGTTACTGGACTGGGAACTACATAGCTCTCTTCAGCATGTTATCATACATGACCTGATAATCCCTGATGAGAGGCAAGAACATTAGCTTGCACTCTGTATTGTGATAACATAGCAGTTATTCTATTCTGCTGGGAACTCAGGTCAAGCTGGAGTGTGGGCAGAGGGAATTAATAACTGCATACAAAAGACTTTTTAGACCTACCARAATGTTCCACATGCTCTGTGGTGCAGTGACAAGTTAACTATCCATCTTATCATTCCATTACTTTTCTTTTTTCATTCAACATTCATTTCAACATTTTCAGCTGTTTCATCTTTTAAGGCTCATGTGTTTGAAAATGATTTTGTTTCCCTGTGGTATAATGAGAAATTCAGGGTATTAATTAGTTTACAACCCCTCCTCACATATTCTTTGCCAGCCAGGACTCCTCAGAGGATATATGTCCCCACACAACCTTCTTCACCTGACTGCTGTTCATGAAGATAAATAGTGTTCATATCCAATGTTCCATAAAAAATGATTTTTTKGGGGGGCGGGGGGAAAGATTTGGAGCCTTCTGTTTCTCCATCATCAAGAGCTTGGAAAATTTACACTTACCTCTGGTACTGTTTGTCATGCAGACTCCTTGCCTGGTTTGTGCTGAAAGACTGAGTAGTACTTGATGCAGGGAAAGCCTATGAAACATATCCAAGTGATTTACTTTGTATTGGACTTTATTATACTGTCTCTGTCAAAATATAGCACTCTGTCCTTTGAGGATATGACTTCATTCCCTTGCTATACTTTACTTTCTTATCTTCGAAAAATAGTCTCTTTTCCAAAATTAAGTATTTTCCCTCCCTCTCCCCAGTCTGCTGCAYCTTTTACTCTTCTAGCTACTCACCAGCCTCTCTCTCACTGCTGTTCCTGCATATCTGCTTTATGTTGACCTCTAGGCAATACTGGACAAATGAAGGGATCAACTAACTGTCCAGTTTAATGAGTGAGTGCTAGTATATTTTAGAGGAATAAATATGGAAAACGTGAAGCAAGAAATACTRTAGGGCATTTGAGCCTGTGTGCTGGCAGTATGCTCAATAATTATATTAAATGAGTGTGTTTCTTGTTTTAGTTTGATATAGTTGGGAATTTGATACACCAAAGGCACAAATTTAATATTTAAAATGATTTGTTTTGTCGACAATTGGTAAATGTTACTCTGTCATAGCACCATAACCCTAGTGAAAAGGTATTGGAAGGAGATATCATAACTTACCAAACATTGATTACAACTTCCAAATAAATTTAACATTATTACAGAAAGAATATCATGCATCATGATAAGCTTTACATGCACTATATCAAAGTAAACCCTGCATTGCAAAAGAAACTAAAGTGGGCCTTTTACAGTGTTTTAAGGACATGTTTCCAAGATGAATACCCCAAATGTAAGTGTCAGGCTGTACTTCTCTCTTTTCCTTTTTATAGTCAGTGGAAATACACACTTTAAGTCTTCATTTTTCTTCARTTTGTTTCTAGCCAAATTGAATAAGATATTTCTGGCTTTTTTTGTTCAGAGGTACCCTAGAGGAAAATGCAATGGCAGATGTACAGCTCATCTACATATTTAACTAGGAATTTGGCACATAATTTTAAGAACTGCTGTGTATACCAGCAAAAAATGCCAACAGTAGAGGAGTAAAGATGGGGCAAACCAAGTGAAAAAAATTGACATTATGTAATTCAACAGGATAATACTACTTAGAGGGTAATCTATGCTTGAATGTGGTGTAAGGTCATACGAGCTTTTTTTCAGATTTTAGACATGGGAATATCTATAGATCAAGCAATACAATTAAATATTTTAATTTAGAAAACTCTGGAGGATATCAAGGAGATGCAGAAAGACCTAAGCATTTTTTCAGATGGAAAAAGTAATACAAAATAAGATGTCTGTCTCTTTAATAACAGTGGCTCAAAGATGAAGCTTCCAGCTGATAAAATAGCTTGCAGAAGCATTACACTGCATTACTTAATTTATATAAGTAGTTACCTTATTTTAGTATCGTTAAAGGCATGCAGCCACATGATATCAGCCTCACAATGAAAAAAATGCAAATTTTGACTAATGCAAGAACTCGAACATTGACTGCAGTCAGACAGATACTCTACCTATAAATCTTCTAAACTGCTAATAAGCAGGAAGGAGGGGGGTGGGGGAATGATATATTCCAGCCATTTTGACTTGTTTATCATATGACCTTGCTGTCCAGGGAGCTGAAAATAATTAAGRAGTGGATAAATAATACGAAAGATGCACAAGAGAAATGACAAAGATCCGTAAACCTTTCTCCTTTCCTCCCATGTCTTACAGAGTGACCATTTACTGAAGAAAATAAGAGAAATGGTACATGACCACACACAATTCAATAGGATTCAGATGCACTGAATGAGCTTTTCTTCGGTTGCACAGGGTGTTTTTTTTCTGAAAATTGATACACCTTTTATGTAATTAATTTCAATTAAAATGGAAAAACTGGTTTTGGAGTCACTCAAGCTTATGAATTAATAGCAGAAGATTCCAATAGTCTTCCCTGGCTAATGGCCAAAATTGATTTAATGCTGTGATTTCATTTCTGTGGGGAAGCTAAGACCAAATTTGGCTTCAGCATGAAATAAAATCGTTATAGGGTTCTGTGGAACTATAGAGAGTGACTAGATAGATGCACAAAAAGTACTTTTCCTTTTCTCCAGATTGATCAAATGATTGCCAAGAATGTTTGCATTATAAAACAGTCAATCAAAAACAGTATTTTGCATTATGAATGGCACATTTAGATTTTGCTATGTGCATGCACAATTTGATATCTGTATTTGTAGTAACACATAAGTTATCCAATTATGAAKAACACAAATCAACATTACAGTAAGACCCAAAGCTCACTTAAGTCAATAGAAAAGTCAGAGAGCTTTTTCCAAGATCTAACTTGCATAGGAAAACTGCAAATACTCGCAGTTGGTAAGCTGTGCATTCAGACTTTGTGAGATGTGTAACAATAAATATGAAATAATTAAAATGTGGTAAGCCATTAAATGACAAATTGTCAGCTAGTAGATATTTAATATGAGCACAAAGGATATATTTGCATATGTAGCTTATTTATACTTATTTGTACATAAATAAAAAATATATAGCGATGTAGGACTAGAAATGACTTTGTGGGCCCCTTGGTCTTGCACATAACCAGATTTAAGTGTTCAAAATTTATCTTAAAACTAGCTAGGTTTTCTTCCTTTGCTACTTTTATTAGCCTTTCCTCCTCTGACATTCAGAAATCCTACTTTTATTTCCAGGGTAAATTTCACTGTGGCTCATTTCACTCATTTATTTCTGTACCACCGTCATCCTTCAACACAAATAGTTCTCTCATTTATGATCCCCTCCTTTTGCCCTTAATAAGTTTTCACAGAGGGTCCTAGACTTCATTTTGCTCCCTTAAAAAAAGCCAGCTCTTCCAGTTGTCTTCATCTTTTCCTGAGCATGGATAAACAAAACTGTACACAGTATTCCAAATGAGATTTCACCAGGGCTCTATACTTACAGCACAAATACTTACCTATTTGTACTACATATATCTCTTATAGCATATGGTTAGACTGATTTCTCATCTCCATTTCTATCACTTTGGTAGTTAATATACCATGACATTTCTCCTCCTCTTTCATTTGCAACTCAAACTGAAAAGATGTTTGCTACTTGTCACTCAGCTCCTGTCACTAAATGGTATCAAAAATGCTCCCATTTCTATTACTTTATTTTTCTGGTCATGCAGTTCCTATTGCACTATACTACCAACCCTTTTCTGCATTGACAAAATTTCCCAAGTTCTGTCATCAGTATGTTCCGCTTCTACAAATTTTATTTTCATACTAGAGTTAAAATATTAAATAACACCCCCAAGGACCATTATGAAAGTCCAAGTCTTTCATATGACCAACTGACATGTTTCAACTGGCTTTGACAGTTTATTACCACCATCTTTTCCAGCTGAAGAAATACTACTTCAGATTTGTGTCTGCCAGTGCCCTGAGTCAATTCCCCACCATTTCTGGGAGTTTGGCTAGCTGTGTTCAAGATCAGCTTGCTTCCTGTAGGAGCTGTTCTGTAGAAAGAGCTGGAAAGATCCTCAGAGTAGGGTTTTCCCTCTCCTTCAATTGGAGCCACTTTTTAGCTGGGGCTCTTGTCCTTGGTCTCCACCTGAGCTACACTGCAGCTGTGATGCAGCTAAGCCTGTACCCTGTTTCCTACCTCGCTGACCCTGCCCTGCTGATGTGACTTCCCAGCTTGATCTCGGACCTGCTCATCACTGCAGACTTGCTGGTTGACCACTAGACTATGGCTAACCCTCGTTGCTTTTCCTGGACCTGATCCTGACCCTGAGGTGCTGGCTTAGCATCCTGGCTCCTTGCAAGTGAGGTCACAGCACCAGCCTGCCTTGAATCCTGGCTCGCCTTCCCTTGTGGAGCAGCTTGCCCTTGCCTCTACCCGGCAGCATCTACAACAAATAAAGAATGTATGAAAAGTGAAAAACTGAAGTGCCCATTGACCTTTATTGTCCCAAAGAATGACTAAAATTTCTGGATGGAGGTACTAACATGTTGGTTGAGTGGGATTCAGAAACTGAAAAACTTTTCATGAATGCAGACCTTCCTAAACTGTAGCTTTGACAATTTTTAATTTTTTGTTATTGGTGCAGAAACCATCCAGTAAAAAGATGCTACTGGGAGAATGTTGTGTTTCGCCATCCCATACAAAACTGTATTTTTTAAACATATGTTCTACTCCATTGTAATGCGTATTTAAGAATTCTTGTTTATCATATCCAGATTTTCAAGGAAGAAATATAGCTATTCAAAATATTTTTAAAAGGTAGCCCAGGTTCAGGGAAACAGTAATATGCTTGAAGCAACAGCTTTTAATTATGAAAAGGATCATTAATTTAACATAAATATAATTTTATATAACTCTGTCTTGATGATTTAGCATGTCTTATTAAATTATATGCAATATAATAAAGTAGAGGAATAACAGCAATTCCAACACAAGATGCAGGTAAATTTAAGACTAGAACTATGACTGCAAGTTATAACATCATGTATTTAAGAGATACACTTGTGTCTAATTTAGGACAAGTTTTGGAGGAAAGGCTTATATCAAGACAGGAGTAAATTTATTGTGTGAGTGGGGGGAATATTTTGCAAAATCTGTCTAGATGTCTGAGTCCAATACTTTCTCACTAGGTTCCTTCAGMTAGTCCACATGTGTAGGGTTTAATGTTTAATATCAGATGTCCTTATCAGAAGATATTTCATGTTACATGTGATTTTGATTTAGCAGAGTGATATGGCAATATACTGAAATCACAATACAAGTGTAAGTTGCACTTTACAGAGTATAGCAATTGTAATATGTAGTTGAATCACAATACAAATGTGATTCTCAATAATATGGTCACCGTCATGACATCTGGCGTCCCTAGTTGCTGGGAAGGAATACATGGGTTGGAATCGGCTGAAGTCCGTTGCTCTCTTCAAAGTTCTTTTTGTTAGTTGTTCAATTTTATACTCTATGTTGGGCTGAGCCACATACACACTTGCCCCATGTTGGTCTGGCTAACTCGGGGAGACATCCACACTTTTCTGATTAACTCATGGCAAAGGATTTACACAACCAGCTGATCCAGTCAACCATGATGTAGTCATCTGATCCACTCAACTGATTACCACCGGTAATCCACCAGTTGTTTATCTAAAAGAAAGGCTACCCTCTGACCCCCTTTGTGTTGAGACAAATTCAGCTTTCTTTGCAACAGCTGTGGTCAGTCACTCCCTRCATTCTTCCCTGAACTTCATGGGCACATCACCTTTGCCCATATCCCCTGAGCCTTCTTCCATTGTAGGCATCTATTTGTTGGTCATACTAGATACCATGGTTTTGATTTTGTAAGTCTTAAGTATTTCTTCAGGTTCAATGAATCAAAAATAAGACTTAGATTTTCTCTCTCTCTCTTTTTTTTTTTACTGTGTTAATAAAAAATGCCTATTTATGAAAGAGAGTGAAACAAACCCTGAAAATTAAAATAACACAGTTAACCAGTAAAATTGTGATCTTAAAGGATTATGGTATTCTTTAAATACGCAAAGGTTGACTATACCTTCTGTAGTCTGAATCAATGCAAATACCATTGCTTATTTAAATGGTGCAAAACAGGCTTTTCAGTATCTACTCTAGACTAAGAAGCTGGCCAGAGATTTGCTTCAGTTAATGTCCGCATATCGGTAGGTTTTGTGATATACAGGAGCAATAAAAATAGGCATTTCCCCACATTTTCATTCCAAAACAAGCTATAAAGCTACTTGACTACTACAATATACATAATATATCACTTCAGATAATCAAACCACTGACTAAAATGAGCAAAGCTCATTTTCAGGAGGAGAAGTTTTCCGAAGGAGAATGATGTTTTCTACTGCCCGCTTTGATGATAGATGTTTGCAGCCAGTTTCATAAAACATTAAGTACTTCTTTTTTCCTTTGTTTTTCTTTTTTTAGCATATTGGAGTTCTGTTTTTCTGAGACTCCATGTCGAATAAGCTATTGGTCCCCAGATTTGACCAATCTTTAGGAAGAATACTGTCCTTGAAAGCATCAGGAGCAATTACCTTTTTGTTGCCTCTCTACAGTCTCAGGCAGGCTTGACTTTTCAACTCTATTTTCTCAAACTTACACTGCTACCCATTGTGCAATTTTGCATGGTAACACTCTCGGATTCTTTTCTCAAGCAGCTAGACAAAACATGTTTTCAGTCCAACAATTTCTTATATTCCGTTAGCAGGAAGAAAAGCTAATCACTGTAATCCCCAAGATTTGCCCATTTACCTTCTGTAATCTGTGGCGTTTCAGTTTTTCTGGCAATACACTGGTTTGTGCAATGGAGTCCTAGTTAAAAGTAATTGCTTTTGCTCCATTTGTTTTTATGAAGATATTACATTCATCTTGTGCTACGGCATTGTCTATTTCTCCAGCAAAGAATTCATCTTTGCAAATGTTATATGCATTCTGCTGTGCTCTTATCTGTGTGAGATGAAGTGTCAAGCTGACCAAGCCTTACAATCTGCTGGCTGCATGCCCACCAAGGCATTAATAATGAATGCTCAGCTGTGATGGGCTGGATACATAGTTAACATAGGTGATAGATAAATGCCCAAGCAATTCTTACATGGTGAAACAGGGTATAGAAAAATACAGCATATCTGCCCATAAGGACACTTCGAAGGAGACTTTCAGTCACACTTGGTTTAGTGCCAAAGCTTTTGATGTCCTAGCTTCAAATAAACAAGACTGAAATACCATAATAACAAGCCGTTTTAAATAACATCCCTTGAGCGCTAAGTCCATTCAAGATAGAGGGAGAAGGTGGCTGCAGACTAGCTCACTGCACTGCCAGGCTGTATTTTGAAAGCACATGAGATTAAAGGTACTTATCACGTGGAAACCATCTAAACACCAGCCAAGTTAACTCAACAGTCAAGCTTGACTAAACGTCCTTGAATTTGAGACTATCGTCTTTCAAATGACTAGGAAGAGCACTATCATATTCTGTTGCTTTTTGAAATGTCTTACAAAATTAATTCATAATATTCCCACATGCTTTTTTATGCATTGCTTGTAATCCACCAGTTAACACAATGTGTGAAGCTTTTTGTATCCAATCTGACTGATATTTAATTCATGTCCCTTTATCCCTCAGGTCTTTATCCTTGGTCTTGTTCTCTGTGTCAGATTATTTTCTATTTTCCATCAGATTCTGTCTGGACTTGGTGATATCTGGAAAATTTTAAGTGCTTGGTCAGAGGTCAATTTCTGTGATCTCTTTCTGAGTTTTCTATTCCATGTCAGGTGCTCATCTCATAATTGATTCTTGAGATCARTCATAACCTCTTCTATAACGTCTACTTTGGTAGAATCCATTTCTACTACATTTGCTGTGTAACCAACCACTATGCTACAGGTTAAACTGCCTCTTGCTTGCTCTTCTGTTAGCCAGTGGCTCTTGCATAATCCATTGAACTGTGACACAGGTTCATAAGAAGTGGTGTCAGTCTAATATTCTGAAGGCTAAGGCACTGTCTTGCAAAGCAGGAATGCTGAGTTTATTATTCTTAGGCTGAGCTGAAGGGGCCTACAGTGCAAGTTCCCTACTGCAGTTTGTGGTCTAATGACTAGGATTCAGTATAAAAGATGTTTACCGTTCTTTCAGTTATGTTTTATGAATGAAAATGGCTATGGCTGCTGTGTTCTGTATTGTATCAGGGAGGCTGATGTGTGTAAGGCATGCTCCAGTGTGCTGTGACAGATGTTATCTGTTTTGTTTGTTGGTAGTTTACTGTGCAGACAGTGTATACTTTGTTTGAAAGGGAGTTTCTGGACAAAAGGAATGAAGGATGACTGCTTGTCTTGTCTTAGCAGCTGTGCACTGGATCATATGAATCATAACAGGGGAGGAAAAGATTTTCCCTGAAAATAACTGAGCATATTCAGCCAGTGAAAGCTTCTAGAGTGTGAGAAGCGAGAGCAGCCAGATAAAAGACACAGCAGGCAGTGAAGCTGCAACATGTGCAGACTGAAATGCTCTGCTGGTGCATTTCTGTAGAAAGACTAAACTTCACAACTGTCAGTGTAGCAAACAATATGGGCAGACTAAAACATAGGCTGAATATGGGAGTTGGTGGGTTTGTTTGTTTGCTCGTTTCGGTATGGTGGTCATTTTAGCTCACTGCTGAGTAAATTTGCACTGATAATCCACAGAAATTATTTCAGGCAGCCATATGGGGAGGCATTCATGGACATATTCGTTCTTCAGTCTGTACCTTTGACTATTGTCTTTCTTCAGTCTTTTCCTTACACTACTGTAGAGATTTCTCCTGGAATCTGGTGGGAATTCTGTAGAGTAACGTGTGACCCAAAAGTCATTGCTAGATGATGATCAAGCCAGAAGGAAGTACCCATCCCATTGAATAGCTTACAAGTCCTTTATTTTAACTTGTCTCACCTGGCAGAACTGAATTTTCTCTATTTCAAAAGCCACCTTGTTCTCATTTGTGTCTTAATGTAACCTAATGCTAAAGATTCAAACCCCCTTTTTTTAATGTTCCCTTTTTATGGAAAAGAGGCAAGCAGTTTCACTTCAAAATATCAGCAGGGACCTATTCACACATACAGTCAGAATTTTTTTACTGGTCAGCCTCCCTTTTGGACCATTAAAAGCTTAACTGCTCATATTTTTCTGTTTTCATACATGACTAGGTCTCCAAGATCTCAAAATACAAGTGTATGAGCATCAAGTGAATATAAGTATATAATGTCTTTACAGCTGCAGAGATGAGAGTTTTCTGGACCATTTTTGTACTGCCTGGATCATTTTTGTCACCTAATTAAAACACTCAAAGGTGACTTTCTGAGTGTCACCTTAATAACTATGTCATTAATGATTAAACTAATTTTTGTTACCTGCAGGACTTATACTATTCAAATATAGATGAATAGTTGTCTTTAAAGACAAATAAAAACAATTCTTTTTTAGTGGAACCATCTGATAATGTTGGACTCCTGGGCCGACTGGACAATGCCTATGAGAGATGCTTCAATCATCTTTGTGGTCCTTCTRTGGACTTGCTCCAGTCTGTCCATGTCTCTCTTGTACTGGGGAGCCCAGAACTGGACGCAGTACTCCAGATGTGGCCTCACCAGGGCTGAGTAGAGGGGAAGGATCACCACCCTCRACCTGCTGGCAACACTCTTCCTAATGCAGCCAAGATGTTGTTGGCCTTTGCCGCAAGGGCACATTGCTGGCTCATGGTCAGTTTGTTGTCCACCAGGACCCCCAAGTCCTTCTCTGCTTTCCAGCCAGTCGGTCCCCAGCCTGTACTGGTGCATGGGTTTATTCCCAGGTGCAGGACTTTGCACTTCCCTTTGTTGAACTTCATTAGGTTCCTCTCTGTCCATCTGTCCAGCCTGTTGAGGTCCCTCTGAATGGCAACACAACCCTGCCTGTATCAGCCACTCCTCCCAGTTTTGTATCATCTGCAAACTTGCTGAGAGCACACTCTGTCCCATCATCCAGGTCATTAATGAAGATTTTAAACAGTATTGGCCCCAGTATTGACCGCTGGGTTATACCACTAGTACCTGGCCTTCAGCTGGACTTTCTGCCACTGATCACAGTAATTATCTGTTTTGCTTTGCTTACATATTTGTGATGTAGAAGACCMCAAAAAACCTCCATAGCGGACATATTTTGGCAACTGTCAGAATCAGAGCATATATTCCTAATTTGGAAGTGTGGAATTTCTTCTGATAGGAAATTTTTTGCTAGGAGGGTGCAATAAAATGTTTTTGTACATGTTGATGTAAGTTAAGATATACTTTCGACCTTGTGAATCATCCATTTGGCCATGTAAAGCCTCTTAGATCTTTGACTATTTCATTAACTCAAATATTAAAACCCCTAACTTCATGAGACCTTATATTATGTAAACCAACAGTGCTCCATTTTTAGTGGTGAGTCTGGAGCTGTGTCAACTGATACATGCTGAAAAATGACAAGGGATCTTCCAACTTCTATCCACTCATGCATTTTTCTATAGATCTTGAGACTGGCATGTACTAAGCTGTGTTGTCGCTGTGTTTCTTGTGATGTATTAGTAAGACATAATCATGTATGAAACTTGCTCATAAATAGTGCTGCAGGATACCTTCTCTATGTGATGATTGTGAGTTCCTATATTTTTCTACTCTT
The DNA here is from genome assembly GCF_003343035.1 of Apteryx rowi. Lineage (NCBI taxonomy): Eukaryota > Metazoa > Chordata > Aves > Apterygiformes > Apterygidae > Apteryx > Apteryx rowi. Next base: position 83,129 of record NW_020451232.1, on the reverse strand, counting down.
TTGAGTGCATGATTTTTTAAATATAAAGATGACTTCTTATTCTATGCAATTATTATTTTTTATGCTTCTTGGAAAAGATTTCTGTTGATGAGCTTTGAAGCCTAACCATTCATTTAAGTCTAGTCTTTTAGTTTTTGCATAGTTTAGTTTAGCTGTCTTTGATTGACACAGAAATTTCCCACACTTTCAAAACATGCTAATCAGTTTCAATTCAAAACAGATCAAAAACATCACAGACRCTTGCTCAGTTCTGAAAACACTGATCGGTTCTGAAAATTTTAACCTGCATGAGTCAGTAAGTATACAGTGAAGATTATATGAACATAAACCATATTTAAATTAAGTCAGCAGCCTCCAACATCATTCACTCTTTTTAACAGTCAACCTTTCTCCATCTCTTTTGAAAATCACCTGACACTTTAATAAAGTGACTTAATAAGAAGCTTTTCCTAAAAAGGTGAATGCTTTGCTTTATCAAATGCATTACTGTTTTCGTCTAGCCCTAATAAATTATACGGTTACAGAATCATCATGAATGTTAATGAAATAATGTAATGCAGCACAAAAAAGATAATACTAAAACTTTTCTGGTTAGGAACAAATAATGTAAAAATTTCGGGGGAAGAGGGAAGGAATTTCCTAAATAATAAATTTTTCTGTGATAAATTACCTTGTAGGAAGGAAACTAGAATGAGTGATTTATCAATGCTGATGAGAACAAAATGTGACTGCTATACAAAATGTTGCTAAACTAAATATCCTGTTGTTAACAAGATTCAAAGAAAGCAACATATATTGGTACCAATAAGCTAACAAGTCATAATCTTTTTTCTTAATAAAAGTAGTTTTTCTGTTTATTAGGCAAAGTAAGAATGGTTTTTGTTGTCCTGTCCACTTAAAAGACTTTGGCTATAAAAAGTTTAGGTGCAGTCACTTTAAAATAATATTAATACAAAAGATAGGAATTAATACAAAGGAAGGAATATATATGCCAGGTTTTGAGTTGCAGATTTTTTTAATGTAATATTAAAGAGTTAAAGGTGAAAGTCATTTGCACACAGCATTCAGAGATTAATGGAAACATTTTACTAAAGTTTATTTATGTGCTATTATCTAAACCAATACTTTTATTGGAAAAAATTTCTGCTTGACATTTTGAGTTTTGACTGGCATTTGCTAGTTGCCAGCTGTCAGAAGGAAAGGGCTGCAACACATGCCGTTAGCAGCATATGCCTTTTTGGGCTCTGAATAGCGTTTTCATACAAAAAATCAAATGATCCATAACATATTATGCTGTCATTTAAAAACTACATCAGAACTGTAACATTTTTCATGCTCATAATAAATTTTGTTCCCCAAGGCTCAATCTAGCATTTTCTCACTATGTTTGGAGACATAATGAGGGAAACATTTATTCTATTAATTGGCATTACTGTTTTTATTCAGAATGTTAATGATTTTCTCAGAATGTAGGTTCCTTGCAACCATTTTGGTAAGACTTTGATTTCTGTGCTTTACTCCTTTCTACTTTGTCAGATATGTCTATCCTATTTTCCTTACCATATTATCTTCTCCATCATTTACAGTACTGACAAGTGCTTATCAGCAGAGATAAAGAAGATTTAACCCAAGCCATTTAATTCTTTTTTCTGCAGCAGTCTTTGTTTGTCTGCAATAAATTATGGCAGACTTTTTTAGAAGTGTAGTCATTAGTCATTTTATAAATGATAAAACTACAGATTCATTCCACTAATTATATTACCTTCTTACTCTACTTTTTCTGAGAAAACAAAAATAATCACCCTCCTTCCCTCTAAGGAGCAAAATCCAGTTTCCTTCCTGGAGAGAGAAATTGTAACTTCTGACTTTTACACAAATACACTGATGTCTGGTCCTCTTTACCAAATTTTTGGTTCCTGATATGTCTAAATTAGGAGAAAAGCATCCTAAATTCCCTAAACAGTCAAAAGGGAGAAACAAATATTCCCTGTGGGTGATTCAACCTACTTATCTTTCTCCAAGGACTGTTTAAGGAGCTGTTCAAACTGTGATCCTAGCTTGAACAAAGAGATGTTTAAGTTAAAAAAATGACTTTATTCTGGAATGCTTAAGAGCAATGGAGCTTGTTTACTAAGAAATATTTTTCTGTTATATTAATTGTTGAATATTTTCAGAGAAAAACACAAGAATTACCTCTTTTGTCCCCTTGATTTTAGTCAAATAGGTAATCTTTAGGAAAGTCCTTTTCTTGTGTTCTAACTTAAGTGTGTTCATTATTCACTGCCTCTAAAAAGGCCAAATAACACTCAATAGAAACTTTAGCTAATGAATTTATTAGCGCACTAGTGTTTAATATACCAGTCATCTGGGCATATTGTTTTTAGTCTTGTGTTGTTCATGTTTTCATTTTCAGAAAGAGTATTTTCAGGGATGATTGTTCAGATGCTTTGTTACTTGTATTGGGCCTAAATTATTCATACTTATACATAGGTGTATTACACATGGAGAATGAGCAGAAGCTATAATAAAATTAGACATTTTAAAACTGCCAATTTAAAAAATATATTTTGTTTTAAGGATTCTGTATATTAACTAATGTACCTAGRGTCTCAAATATGTTATGGTAATTGTAATTAATGTCATGTTAATCCAGTCACTTAATGCTACATATCCAGTTTACTCAGGATTATGCACAGAATATTGTTCAAAAATTGAGATCCAAAAAATCTCATACTTTAAAAAATATGTTTTCTAGTGATGCCTCTGAGCCTGAGAAGAAATATAAGGAAAAAATTTTGTGTAATTAAAAATGAGCATCTGACAAAAAATGAGCAGATGATAGTATTCTGTACAAGTACCACTCTAAATAAATTAGTAACATGTTTAAAAATGACTTGCAGTAAAGGATTTTTTGTTGTTGTTGTTATTATGATGAAAAAGTCTTAAGGAAAAAAAGTTAGTACATGTATACAAAGATAAGCTTGTGTATATATACTTACAGTGCACACGTCAAGAAAGATATCTATATTTAAGTCCAAGTAGGAGAAAAACTGATGGGTATTATTCAGAAGCATGTCAGTTAAATTACTGATGACACCTGACTCCGTCTCCTATAAGACAGAATTTCAAGGGAGGAATATGTGAAGAATCAGCCATGGAGGTCACATTTCGAAGTTCCGTTTTCTAACCTGCTACTCTCTAAAGATAGAAATCTAGCTGCAGAGAAACATATCTTAAAGCAGAAATATTTTCAGCGTTCCAGGTGCTCTCTGAATCCAAAGTCACAAGGAAGCCAGGAGTAAGAGCAAATGTAATCATACAGTGAAAATCAGTTCACCCATGTGGGTTTGGTTTAATCTGTAGCTTTGTAAAAATTCCTACTAGTCAACCCTGTGCTCAGCTGCCATACTCGTTATTTGTATATGTAATACTTAACAAACACTTAAGACACAGTCTTTCAAAAAAATCAGCTGATGAAATGGATTCTTTTTAATTTTTTAAATGTGTAATTAGGCATTATATGACTATTTTCCTGCTCTCTGGTCCATAAGTCTGAGATTTTGAGAGGAGAATGGTGGATCACCAACTCAGTCTTAGTGGGGATAGCCTTGTCCGTGCATCCTACCATACACAATTCTCTTGTTAAAGTTAGACAAAATAGACAGCAAAGAAAATTTTGATGTAACTTTGAATTTTATTAARAATATGTTATGGCAAAATTTTGAAACATGATTTACTACTCAGGTAACAGTTTGTCATGTATATTCAACCCTATTGCTTTTCTTTCCTGATTGAACAGCTCTAAATGTATTTTACTGTTTAATAATTATGGGTTTTTTTAATGTATTGGACCTTCATACCTGCTGTCTAGTGAATGAGGCAGATTTTTTTTTTTGCTTAGCTTATTTTAGACACTTGAAAATGTTTTTCTTTGCATGTTGCTTTCCTTCCTCCATGTTGTCTTTATCATCAAATAATAGTAATTAAGATTTTAAGTATTTCTGTTTAGTCTTTACTTTGTGAAAGTATAATAAAAAAAAAGAATTCCCTGATCTAAAATAACAATTAAGTCTGAATGAAGGAGCAGTGAATAGTAAGCTTGCTCTGGTTTGTTTTTCATTCTAGAAACTGTCTKTCTTTGGAAGGGTCTGCTTTGTCAAAGCATGAGTTATTTGCAGATTCTTAATAGTCTTGACATAACTTTCACTGGGAGTATTTCTTAAGTCCAGGATAGAATTTCTAGTGAAAAAAAACCTAAATAGCAAGCAGTTTATGCTGTACTGAGGGGAGCAGAGATGGCAACTTTTTATTGACATAGATACTTTCCTTGGTAAATGGATGACATTTGTCTGTTTGTGCATTTGTATGGGTGTTTTAATTTTKTCAAGGAAAATCTAATTTTCATTCCAGAACAAAAAGCAGATTCTGAACAATCAGTATTTTCTGACCAGTTCTAGTTAATGGTGTCCTATGCAAAAATGAAAAATGTCATCATTTAAAAGGCTTATTATATGAAAATATAAACACTTCTTTTAATTTAGTAAAATGAAGTTGCATTTGAAGTAGACTTCATTAGTATTTATATTGTAAAAAACAGTAACAGCAAAAAATCCACATCATTTACAAGAGTTACATTAATGGTGTTTAAAATCTTATATTTCCACATGTACTTTGTGGAACAGAATATAAAAACTTCATAGAGGTGCTTAAAATGCGCTATGTAGCAAATATAGCTTTTCAGCTGCAAGATGCAAGTTCTATCTAGAAACTCTCTGAAATGAGAATACCCCCTGTGTTTCAGCCTGTTAAAAATATCTTTCCTGTCATCTTGAATCTTCTGCAAGGGTCCTTTAGAGGTTATTTGCTTTGGGGATAAGAAACTGGAATCAAGAGAGACCACTAAACTCACGGAGGCTATCAATATAGCCTTTTCATTTGGACAGCTAAATGAACAGCAGCTCTTTGAACTCATTTACACGTAATAAATAAGAATAAAGATGTACAGTTCATGAAAGCACCTCTGTCAGGTTGGAACATAATGTGARGGAAAAACTAGTAATTAGGCAAAGAACTTAGCACCAATCCTGCTGATTGATAGTCACATAACAAGAAGCCATGTTTTGCTCAGATGTGGAAGTTTGTCTAATCTAATAAAGTCAGAGGGACTCATTGGAGCATAATAACCACATGCATAGAAGATTTAAACTCTGCTCGACAACTTCATTACTGCAAAGTTAGTAGTAATTTCTGCATTCAAATAAACTTTCCACTTCTGTTAGAAACCATTTCCATGTACTTAAAAAATAGCTGTTTTCATCTTATACATATTACAAAATATCAAGATTAATATTCATTATAATAGATGGTAACAACTTATATATTACTAAATATTATTATCTTCTTATGGAGAAGTTCCATTTTCTGTATTCTAAAGAGAACCACATTATTTATTGTTTACAAATGGGGGAAATAATAGAACAAGGAATTCATAAAGTTTTTCCACATTTCACATTTCAGAAACATTAATACATAGCAAAATTCATCTGGGAATCTGTACTAGAATATTATCTGCCTTTTAATAGTTTCCTTATTAAGATGTTTCAGTCATCTAATCAGAAATCTCTGTTCTTCATACTGATAGAGGAAAAATATTGCATGACTTAAATGTCCCAATACAGACTATGAATATGTCTAGTGAATAATCAAAATTAAGAGCATGGAACTATTCAGATAGCCTTAAAATAATCTATCAAGCATTTCAGAAAATGGAAAATGCATAAAAATTAACTTATGGAGTGCAACTCTGACAATTACTCATTTTTGAGTAATGCCTCTCTTAACATTTATCCCATTCACAAAATGTAACAAGATACAGATTTAAATATTGGACCTGTAAAAATAAATGATGCTGCTGTCTTCAACTGATGACTTTATATTAATGACTTCCTGTGATGCAGAAGCACATCCTAAACATACAGTGCTGCACTAGTCAGGGGGAATGGATCATAAAGGAGCTGATTCTGCAAGCAGCTTCCAAACCAGATTTAACTAAATAATGGCTAGTTTTTAAAATGAAACTATATTTTAAAATTTGTTTTTCAAGCAAAAACTCAACCTAAAGATATTCTTCTTTAATGCACAATAAATCTTTTAATTTATTCTGAGCTATGAAGTCAGGAATAGTTTTCAGCTGCCTGTGTATAGAGAGAAATATCTGTAAACCAAAGATATGTATTTGCTTTATACATATCACTTTACAGAAGAAGCACTATTTCTTATACTTACATTTAAGCATTTGTTACTGGCAACTGTCAGGGTTGGGACTCTGGACTAGAAGCATATTTGTCATGAAGTAGAAGGGCAGTTCATATATGTAAATACATATGTCCCTACAACTCTGACTCAAATAGACTTCTCAGTCTGCAAACATACTTGAAAGTACATATTTAAAGTTACAAGTGATATAAAACTCCTGTTTGACTTGTATGTACAAATCTCATACTACAGTGAAAATTTACAAGTCTGTACAACAATTTCAGTGTCTCTGTTTATTTACATAAGTTTCATGCTGCCATTTCATCTGGAAGAAGGATTAATTTGGCTATATATCCCGCTACAACAATGTTATAGGAATATTGTTGTGTGACAAGATTAGGCCAATAAAACAGAAGGTTTACCTTGTATTTACTTACCCTGCAGTATATAATCCATAATTTTCATGAACACAGAGCTATTTCAGGTTATATTGTTTCTTTATAATGCATCCAAAGGAATAACACATCCAGCTAGTGATTAGTTATTCTCTTTAGTTTGTTCTATACTTCTAATGGCAAATGCGGAGAAGTTGTGTGTCTTCCTGGTTTACTCTTTTTGTCATTTTGCTTGTTGCCCAGAAACATCCTTTGCCAAGGGTTTGTTGGTATACAAAATGCCTGGTCTTTCATTCTGATATCCCATATGGTCCGCCTTGGTTTCCCAAATGACCACCACAGTGAAACCTATTTTCCTGGCAACCACAAAGGCCTTTAAGGGTCTATACTACCCATTTCCCATTGTTCAGGGTTAGCTTRTTTTTTTCTTATTGCTTTGGCATATAACTGTGAACAGGTGTCATTAGGTGCAGGGAGGCATGTGGTGTCAGTGTAGTGGGGCTGTCACAGAAGATGGACTTCCCTCCTCTTTTCCTGCAGAACAGATGTCCTTGCAGTGTTCTGCAGGCCTGCCTATCTTAAACCCATTGATATCTGGCATCTCTGCCTAATGACAAGGGCTCTACCAACTTCTGAATGGGCACTCAGCCATTCAAACAGATGGTCCTAAAGTCAGGCAGCCAAAAAAACATTTATGTGAATGTAATATGTTTTTTAAGGCCGTAGTCCCAGCTGGGCACACCGAAATGCCTGTCTTTTCTCTGCTTCTGTATCTATCATTCAGGCAATGTGCTCCTGCTACTCTATCTTTGAACTGGATTGATATTTCAAATTGTATTGTATAAATTTCATTAAACATATATATATATATATATACACACACACACATATACATATGTATATTTATGCACATACTCACAGTCAAATGGAATTAATACCTATTCCTGTAGCATTTAGCAACAGTGAGTGACTTATGACCTATTTAGGTCATAATACTTAGCAGTTATGTAATTATTTTACATTCCAAACCCTTACCACTTTCAACATTAATTCATCATGCATTAATGCATCATTAATTCTTCTTAAACATCTGTAGAATCAATCAAGGTCAATGTAATCAATGTAAAAACATGAGTCAGGATAGGTAAAGTCAGTATTGTCAAAATCTATGAAAACTTTCTTGTCTTTCTTTGCTGAAAGCTCATTTGAACTATAACAGAGGTTGATACCTTCTTCATATTTTTAATCATCAGACAGAACTCATTATGAAATCAGAGTCTGCATAACCCTTTCAAAGGAAGGTAGCATTCTGTATTAAACTTGGAATGTTTTCCTATTTTTAGCACTACAAAATTTCCAAAGAGGCACTAGTTTAATTCCTTTGAAATCTTTAGGAATTTTTCTTAGAGTAATTTTTACATGCTAGTGCTGTAATGTCTTAAATTAACCAATTATACACATAACCATTTCTGCACATGATCTGGTTGCTACAGCTTTTGGTGCCATTAAAGTAGCTACATTAAGAATGCAATGATTTATGCAATTATACATAGAGGGCATTGAGGTGAGATGGAAACTGACTTGATAATAATTCCAAAAGTTATCTTTCCAGAAGAATTCTCATAACTACAGACTTCCAGCATATGGGTCATATAAGCCAATTCCAGTGGCTTTCATCTGTTTCTTTTCACGGTTGTTTTTCCAAACTATGTTGCATTGAAAATCTTAAGTTATTCTTATCATTTGATTATGTTTTGCCTCCTTCATAACAGACACCTGCTTAGAAAGGGCATCCTAAATTTTTTGGACACAGAAGCCATCGTTACAGAGAATCCTGTCATTATGCTGCTTCTAAAAACTCAAAGTCTCAAAAAACAATATGGATTACGTGAGAGGTCATACGATCTATCTTAAATTATTTTAAATTGATTATTTTTAGTTACTCAATGAATTAATTAAAATCTGTGCTTCTTTCTATTTTGGAATCCCTGAAGGAACTTCCTAAAATTATTCATGATTGTAAGAATGAAGACTAGGCACCAACCCAAAAGAGTCAAGATGTGTAAAGCTCAGTACAGACACAGAATAATAGATACCTCGTAACAGATTTTGGTTCCAGTGACAGCTTAAGTCCAGATACTTATAACTAAAAAAAAATRGTTAAGGATAAAAAAAAAATCCCGAACCAACTTATTCTAAGTATTACTAAGCTGAAATGCTAAATATTTAGGTTATAAGAGAACTTGTGCAGAGTTGTATTCCACATAACACATATCTTTCCTCATGAGCTATAGTCACTGACTATGCATACTGTTATTAACAATCATGTAAATTGTTGGAGACAAGAAATTTTTTTCAGAAAAAAATATAGATTCATCTATAAAAATGTAAGCTTTTATTCAAGGTTATATTTCATTCAGGAGATCAGAATTTCCACTTGTCAATAGCTATGCCACAATTTAGAGTACAATCATAGCTATAACAAGACAAAATAAGGATTTCAGCTCTGAGAATTTCTTTAAAGATTGTAAAATCTCCATTTCCTATTCAATAGTAGAAGAGTAAGATAAGTAGATATCTGTTGTGAAAATACAATGTTTTAAAATGTAGAGAAAACTTTCCTTTGTGTCTTCTTGACAAGCACAGTGAGATGGAATATTCTCAACAAAATGCTTTCCTGTCAGAAAAAAGTGTCACTGAAATGACTACATCTGGTAGAAGYGTGTGTGAAGACAGTTTCATGAAAGATTTTCTGAAATAAAGGGAGATTACAAATCCTAGGTCACTACAGAAACCAGAAGATCTAGAATCAACCATTCAGCCATTTTCTCTTTCTTTTCCCAACATATCAAATAAATTACAAAGTTTATCTGTTTGTTTCACAATAGAACAAAACCRGCTTTCAAAAATTGCGTTTTTTCTCAAGTTGTTGTTTTCCAAAGACTTTAAAGAGTTATTTTTTCCATACTGGAAAAGTAAATACTTATGCTAATTTAGTCCAACTATGTGTATCAAAAGCTACTGAAATAATTAGAAGCTGTGGTAACTGTTTCCATTAGCAGAAGTTAGTCTGTGTATCCTTATTACGTCACTGTACAGAAAGTCTCACCTCTCTTTCTTTTAGAATKCTAGCACCAAATTAAATCTATTACACTATTAGGCATAACTATGAAGTATGTCTTTATCATCATTTTGTGTTGTAATAAAGTTTTAAATACATTATCTCTTTTATTATACCCTTCTCAGAATTGCCCTTACAAATTCATCTGTGCGTGCGTAGATGACCAGCAGATGTGGATGTAATTGAAACTGGACAAATATTTCCAAACATGAAAATTTGCCATGCAGTTTCACTGCTGTAGATTTAGCACTTAAATGCCATCATTCAACTTTTCCCCTGTCAAAAATCTCCAGCTGAAAAAGACTGCATGTCTGGAAATGAAGGACATGACCTCTTCTGCCATTGTTTTATTTCCTTAGCATAAGTGACAACAGCTGCCATTTTCATCTGAAAATCTGGTGTGTCCTCAGGGGCATGTAATAAAAACAAGGATTGCATAATAAAATGATATCTCTGGTGGTGTAATTGCCATAAAAAGTAAGAAGATATAACATAGAAATGAAGATCATCTATAGAAAAGTAGAGTAATGAGATATAAACAAGCAAACTGTAGGCTTCTGGGGGGAATAAAAGATGGAAAAGAAGACCTGCAGTTGTCTGACAACCCTCACCAATTATTTAATTACATCTCAGTACCAACAGGAATTCCAGTGGCAAAGAAATCAACCTGTCCAGCTTTGCTTCATAGTAGTCTCTTTGCATTATTCTAAACTGATTTATTCCCAATAAACCTCACCAATAAGCCAGAATATGTGATACAATATAGTTTTTCTGTTTTTTTCTTTGTATTTGTTTTTAATTTTTTTTTCTGTGTAGTCCACCAGAACATATTTAACATCCCTAGGTGGGTTCAAGGAAAGCAACTTGTTTCTCGCGGGGCTGAGTTTTAGAGCCAAGCATCACCACCTGCCTGGAAACCAAGAGAAGTAGCTAGAGACTAGAGGTGTTTATAGTTTTCTGTGTTGTTCTTTTTCCCAGGTAGGAAAAGAGACACAGAGAGTAAGATTTAGGCAAGATTTGCCATGGAAGCATTTACTAAATAGATTATGAAGGTTCTGGGACCCTAGGTACAAGACAGAGCCATACTTGTACACCTTGAATTTTCAAGGAGTTTGCTGTCTATGGAAGGGGGTTCTGCATCTATTAACATGATAAAGTTGCTGCTTTATAGAGCTTTACAGGACCTGTTTACTGTTGCTGTTAGTCTGATGAAAGATAGAAAATATCAGGAAAAGATGGTAGAAATGAATGAGGAAAGGGGAAAAAAATCCTATAAATAATTTACAATCAGGAGTAGAGAAACTCCAGGGCATTTTGTTAAAGGATGCAAACAGTTATCATTTGTAAGAAAATCCTGGAATTCAAAAGAGTTTCTTTCAACATGTATGTTAATCTATTATTTCTGTCTGCTTCCAAGGAAGCCTTCTCTTCAACTGGATTCATATTTGCATGCTGTCTTTAGTTAATTTGGTTCCTTCTGACTAAAGTTAGGTTAGCAATGGTCATACCTGACATTATGTGGCATACCTGAAAGTTGGCAAACTGTTGTTGTTCTTACACAGAGAAAGCAATGGATAGCATGTCAGGTCATACAGGAGATGATAATCCTGATTCACCAGAACAACACRTCTGAACATAACCTCATTGAAGCAATCTGCATGTGAGACTCTAAAACTATAGGCACCCTTAATTCTGTGCCATTGAGAAGCCTCCTAGGGCAAATAAAATGGGTGGAAACTGAGTGTCTGTAGCAATCTTTCAAAATTGAACTACTTCCAAAGTACCACCTACCCTGACTTAAAAAGAAAAAAAAAATACATCTCTCAACTGTGTTTTGTATTCTTTTTCTTACAAACTCAATTAATCAACCAAACCTCTGCAAACACTTATGTCACATTTTTTGTTCTAATTTGAATTTGTCAGGTTTCGTCTGTTTCCACTTGGTGCTTTTTTCTAATAGATTTAAAAAAAAAAAAGTTCTCTGTATTTCTTTCCTGAGAAGGTACTTATACCCTGTAATCAAGTCAACTTTCAATCTTCTAATTAAGGTAATCTAGCATAACAGTATGATGGAGTAAATGGACTCTGCAGGTGAAATTATGGAGTATATAGAACTTGCATGTATTAGTCTACTATTTCCTGAAAATACTCTGTGGTATCAATCATTATTGAATGTAATGTAAGCACACTTTTTTAACCTTTATAATTTTATTAATGACTACTGACTCATTTTAGTAGATCTCTAAATTATATGTTCCATCATAGCAGTGGCTAGATGTGTTCCAGCATGTAGACACATCTTTGTTTAGAAACCAGTAACAAATGGTCTTTAGAAATTATTTTTTGTTAAGATCTTCAGGTAATTTATTGAACAGTTACATCTCTCAATAAATAGCTCAGGTCTAGGACAGACTTTTGTGTCAGTGATAACAMACTCTCCAAGTACAATAATGAGCTCACAGTACTGTGGGTGTTTCATAGTAACATGACTTTCATGTGGTCCCCTGGGAAGAATAGCATACAGTTACTGAAGGTTTTATTGGGTCTGTTGATGGTTATTTCACAGTAGTTGCTGTATTTTCAACAACTAAACACTCTTGCATATATTTCTGGTATAAATTCCTGAAATGGTGGGATTAGTTCCTTTTCTGTGATTTAAGATCCCCTGAAGTGAAAAGAAGAAACCTTATTTTCATTTCAGTGCTCCACAAGACTAGTAGCTTGTACAGAGGTTTGTATTAGCACTATGACCTTCTGTTGGGAAAATGATTCTTAAGAGGAATCCTGCCAGGCGGGTTTATGACATGGGACTCAGTGCCTTTATGTCTTTAATACTGAGATATAATTTAATAAATTATGCTGCTACTGGAAGTAAGAAGCATATGGAAAATCACTTCCAAATTTGACATAATTAATAACTTTGCCCTTGTAGGCTCTAGGGCCACAGGAAGCACACAGTGTCATTGCCTACATCCTGTAGTACAGATTGTGAAGTTATGCACTAGATAGGGCCTTACTTTGTGGTTGCATGTGTTCTGAGATGATTCCAGCCTGAAATAGTGCCAGTTTGGGGTTTTCAGCACTGTACTGCAGTGCTCTGCACATCATGCCCATCCCATAAATGAGTTTGTTTCACTTTCATGGCCTAACCAAATAAAGAACAGATACATCCCGGGCTGCATTAGGCAGAGCATTGCCAGCAGTCGAGGGAGGTGATCTTCCCCCTCTACTCAGCCCTAGTGAGACCACATCAGGAGTGCTGAGTCCAGTTATGGGCTCCCCAGTGCAAGAGAGACATGAACAGATTGGAACAAGTCCAGCGAAGGGCTAAAAAGACTGGAGTCCCTTAAGGGGCTGGAACATCTTTCATATAGGGAAAGGCTGAGACAGCTGGGACTGTTTAGCCTGGAGAAGAAAAGGCTCAGGGGAGATCTTATCAATGTGTATAAATACCTGATGTGAGGGTATAAAGACAGCTCTTCTCAGTGGTGCCCAGCGAAAGGAAATGAGGCAGAATCACAGAATGGTTGAGGTTGGAAGGGACCTCTGGAGATTATCTAAGTCCGCCCCCCTGCTCAAGCAGGGTCACCTAGAGCAGGTTGCACAGGATTGTGTCCAGACAGCTTTTAAATATCTTCAAGGAAGGAGACTCCACAACCTCTCTGGGCAACCCGTTCCAGTTGCTCTGTCACCCTCACAGTGAAGAAGTTTTTCCTTGTGATCAGACAGAGCTTCTTGTGTTTCAGTTTGTGCCTGTTGCCTCTTGTCCTATCACTGGGCACCGCTGAAAAGAGTCTGGTCCCATCCTCTTGACACCTTCCCTTTAGATATTTGTATACATTGATGATATCCCCTCTCAGTCTTCTCTTCTCYAGGCTAAATAGGCCCAGCTCTCGCAGCCTTTCTTCATAGGGGAGATGCTTCAGTCCCCTAATCATCTTCATAGCCCTACACTGGACTCTCTCCAGTAGTGCCATGTCTCTCTTGTACTGGGGAGCCCAGAATTGGACACAGTACTCCAGATGTGGCCTCACCAGGGCTGAGTAGAGGGGGAGGCAATGGGCACTAATTCAAATACAGGAAATTCCACTTAAACATAAAAAATGACTTTTTTTATTGTGAGGGTTTTCATACACGGGAACAGGTTGCCCAGAGAGGTTGCTCCATCCTTGGATATAATCAAAACCCAACTGGAGACAGCCCTGAGCAACCTGCTCTGGGTGATCCTGCTTTGAGTAGTAGTGTTGGACTAAATAGTCTCCAGAGGTCCCTTCCACTCAGCTATTCTGTGATTCTGTGATGCATCAAAGGTAAACACTAAAGAGAAATGTGAAAAAGTGGGCATGTTAGCCATGACTAGGTTTGCTCTGGAAATTAGTTAAAATCCCAACTTTCCAAGAAGTTCCCATTTCTCAGAAATTTGGAATACTTCTAGTTGAAAAAGAGAGGAGAAAGCACTGGTTTTAAAGAGGACTTTGATAGGCTCATATTACTCAGTTGCTTGTCATACTTCAAGTATGACATTACACTTACATACATTCAAGTGACCTAAGATGTCTTTTGGAGTTCAAATTTCCCAGAGGGAAATTCTTTATCATATGAATATCTCCAAGCCGTATGTATACCTCTAGCTCTGGAAGATCAGGAGGAACACTGGAAATAAGGATCTTGAATAATAAAGGGTATTGGTGTAAAGGGGTCTAAATTATATATCTGTTCTTCAGTATTTTTCTTACTTCCACATGTCCTTGAATCTAGTTTTCTTATTAGCTAAGCACACCTGAAAAGCTAGAACTTACCAGTAAGGAACAATAGGCACAATGATATAGGCTAGATTTAGGCTGTTGGAGAATGTCCCAGGATATGTGAGGAAGATGATGTGCTATAAAAGCATGCGAAAACAGCTTAACTGAGCATGAAAAACAGCCATGCTGAGAAAGYGGCAGTCCTTCAGAAATACATGCATACAACAGAAAATTGTTCTGGGCCAGTTCAGCCTACACTGCATAAACTTGCCTACTAATTTTTTTCATTGTATCTTACATAATTTTCACTGTGAAGTGCAGCCAAATAAGATACAGTTAAAAGCTTCAGCAGCCAAAACAGAGAAGGAATGAGCAAATCTTGCTAACATGCATATTCTTGCCAGTAAAGCTAGATGAGACTCTGATTCCAAGAAAAATTCTGAAATAGATTACATTAAAGATTTGAGTATGTGTTCATTCATTATAACTATTTATAACTATTTATTGTAACTAGGTTAATCTATATTAAGTATATACTATTAAAATAAAGTTTGTATTTCTATTTGATGGAACTTTGGACATTTTATTTTCAATAAATCAAAACAAATCAGATCTGCTAAACAAAACTGATAAAGCCTTTTGAGCTTCTTCCAGATGTGGGTATTGTGTGCTGGCCTCTTGCTGAACAACTACTTGCTTGGGAGTTCTGAAACTGCATCTTGAATGAAAGATTCTTGAACTGAATTCGAGAAATATGCTTGTTTTTCTTTAGAAATTTCAATGAAATTAAAATATTCCTGTGCACTGTGTCAGCCCAGCGTGACCACAAGGAGGGAGAAGGAGGGTTGGATACCAGTGTAGAGGGACATTTAAAGGGTTAAACAAAGCAGATCTAATGAAGGACTTGCACTCCAAACTGTGTGGGGAGCCCTGGGAGCAGCGCGTGGAGAGGTCGCTGGTGGGAGGCTGCTGCATGCTGGTCGGACACCCAGGTGGGACTCCCTTTGTGTGTCCTAAGGGCCGCTTTTATCTGCCCAAGCTATTTCCTTATCTTGACTTTGCAAAGCTTGAGCAACTACTGGCCACGAAGCAGCTAGACACTGTTGACAAAACAGAATATGTATGTCCGGCCCTGACGGGTTTCAGTCAGTGTGTAGAGAGCACACTTGGAGTATCATGTACTCTGTSAGTCCTCAGCCTCCTTTCCAGCAATCCCGCAGGTGTTCCCTCCAGACCCAGTGACACAGGCATCCAACTAATCCTTCCTGTTGCTACATGTGATGAAATGGAAGAAGTCTTGAAATGAGGAGTAGAATGCCATCATCTGAAGGCATCAAAATCTTAAAAAAAAACAAMAAAAAAAACAGTTTCCCATTCAGTTGAGTCTCCATTATCTAGTTACCAAGTTATCCTAAGAAAATAAGTGGTTGTTTTATAGAATTAAAACATTATTGTTATGTTACTGGTTGCCATACTTTTTATAATTACAGCCACAGTTACTCAAAAACTTTCTAGTAAAGTGTTTGAAGTCATTACTGATGGCTCTTTTTGATTAAAAATAATTACGTATGTATCCATCTTCAGAATCTAATTTTAAAGTCTCCAAATAGCTTGTTGTCATATTGCTGTTTAAATACTGTTCATGTTTGTAGTCATAAGGGAGTAGCTATTTTATAGATCTTTGATTATGTGGAGTTGAATTGTAAAGGATACTCCTCCATTTGCTTCTTATACAAACCTCCAGAGGAATTTTAGCTACAACAGTAACTGAAAAGAGGTTTCCTTGTTATTAGTTAATCAACCTRTCTGCTATCCATTATCTGCAGTAATAAAAGCAAAGTTCAAAAGCTGTAAGTCCCTCCTGAAATTAAAGTACACCTTTAGCCGTAGCCCCACATCAGATTTTCTTGGGATCTCTCAGAATAAATGTCTTCTTTGGATGTCTTTAATAGGCAGTTCATCCTCACTTGAAAGTATTGAGCCTGAAATAAAACCACTGTGTATGAAACAAAGAAAACTTTACAGGAAAGTAATGAAGAAATACTGCATCTGTTTGTGAGAGAAATAAAACACTTTCCCATCGTAATTTTGGAATTTGCTTATTAATGCAATTTCTTCCATCCTTCCAGTAGGAATGCTAATATTACTTACCACTTCTCATCTGTTTAAACCCCATTCATTCCTGACTGAGTTTCAGCGGAAAATTCTGTCTCAGATTCTTGAAGTTCTTGCCTGTCCCCAGCTTCTTATAAAGGAGTATCAGATAGCACTTTTGGGGAAAGACCCACCAGCCTTTCTTCTTTCCTGTTGCTGACTGATGAGCTATCTGAGCGTCATTTCTTAAAGTGAAGTCATCTTCAACAGCTCTCACAGTAAGATTGTCAAAATGTGTTATCTTGTATACAGCATATGATCTTCAGTGAAAAGCGACTTGTGACATATTCCCATATGCCTTTCATTCATTCAGTTWGACATAGCTAACTGATTTTCTCTAATGAATTTGCAAACTTTTTTCCAAGTTTCGGGCCAATTTATGGTTAGCCTTGGTCATGCACTAATGGGATATTAAAACTTGACCCTGTCTTAGAATAAGGAGAAAGCTGTGATTCCTCTGATAGTACAAAAGCAGGCAGRCAGTGCCTCCAACAGAACTATCCAACACTGATGAATTACCAGAGATTGCTATTACCCAACTCACCTCTGTGCACTGGCAAAGATACCCTGAACTATACCGACTCAACAGCAGAGGCTGTCCAGCTCGTTCTCCTTGTGCTTTGATATCATACCTTCTAAAGATGTAATGGCTCCAGGCATTATTATTTGGATTGCATTATGTGACCTTTCCTTCCATGTAGAGTCTCAGGCCTTTARTGACCAAAGCAGATGTCATTATGCACAGCCAAATCATTGTCTTTTAATACACGTATTTCAAGACAATGTGAAAAGACAGGAAAATAAAATGCATCTTGTCATGATTATTAATTATTATTTAA
Organism: Apteryx rowi; assembly: GCF_003343035.1. Taxonomy (NCBI): domain Eukaryota; kingdom Metazoa; phylum Chordata; class Aves; order Apterygiformes; family Apterygidae; genus Apteryx; species Apteryx rowi. Next base: position 65,620 of record NW_020451232.1, on the reverse strand, counting down.
TAAAACAGGAAAATATTGCTCTCCCAGCTTTTAAAGGAAATAGTAAATGTATTTTAGACCCACAGTTATTCCTGCATGTTTCCAAAATATTCACATTCCTTAATTCACTGCATGTCTGACTGCATATACAAAAGACTGTTGATTGTATTTCCTACCTAAAGCTCAAAAATCTGGGAAAATCATAGCCCAAAATAGCTGGAAATTTTTCAGTGAAATTGTCATTCAGTTCCAGGAACAAAGATTCTGACATTTGGACTATGTGTTCACTTGTACCAGAAACAATTGCCCTTTGAGTCTGTTAAAGCTGGAAATGTCTTTTTCAGATATATGCAGTTCATTTGACTTCATCTTCTGCAGAGTTTTTTTTTGTGTAATCTTCAGATCCCCATACTCAGAGATATTTGTGTGCCTGCTTTGAGAGTAAATTATTTTTTGGTTGTATCTCCAATTCCTTTAGATGACATTCATTTTTCAAAATATGGACATAAATTGGCTGGACAGAACAAATGCTTACATCATTAAATTCTTAAACAAGGCATATTCCTATTATTTTTTTGGAGGACTCCAAGAGGAAATTTTCAAAGACATTGAGGAAAGTCAGGCACCTTCCAAATGTAATTCGGTGTGACTAGTACATATAATTCATATATGAATCTTCTCATTAATCATTTCTCCTTCATAAGTAATGACTGTCTATGACAAATCAATTTAAGTCTTCCAGATTTTTGCAATAAATGAAAATATATGAGTGCCTTTACATTTGTGGTTCTGGAAACATTAAAAATTTTTTGCAAGGAAATTCTGAGACTAGTTCTGTTTTGTTGGATTGTTGATTAATTGCTTTTGCAGCTATGCCACAGAAGAGAGGGATGGCTCAGAATCTGGATCCTTGCTAGCCAGGAATAGGAAGCAATAACTCTCGCAGCGTGGGAACAGCAGAGCAAGTCGGGGAGATTACTGTATATATAACAACGGCTCAGCACAGGGGTGTCACAGTGAAAAAAAACAAACAAACAGAGAGTGCATATGAGTATTTTGAAAGTAGCTACTTCGGCAGGGTTCCCTAAATGGATAAAATTAAAATGAACCATATGGAAAAAGAATTCTGTACCAAAGTTTCTGTTGAAGCTATTTCAGTTTCTAAGCCTTGATTTGCTTTTATGAAGAAATTCRCCTTCTACATCCATTGTGCATCCAGTTGTGAGCTAATTTTCTTAGAAGTCTGCTAGCAACRTGAGGGAGCTTTGAAAAACATGCATGACAAATCACAAGAATGCTGAAATTTAGCTGGGAAACACAGCGTAACTCCCACACAATGCCACATAACCAACCATTAAAAAAAAAAATCACATTAATAACACATACATATATCTAGCAAGATAACTGAGTCACCACACGAAGCTTATAGAATGAAYAGATTAGAACAAATGCACAAAATGAAACTGGCATTTAAGATTTTGTGCACAGATTATTAACTATGCAGACAGAACTGTGGCATGACAAATACTACATCCTTTCCCAATGATTTCCAATGCTGTTCTTTAAACTTTTACACTAATTAAATTGTATTATGCTAATCTTTACTATGTCACTAACAATCAACTCACTGTACTTCCAACATTCTTTCTGCTCACCTGACACCTGAGAGAAATAATAAGCAAGTTGTTTAGGCTGTGTCATCCTCCATGACTCTTTGCTTGTTTTGCCTCTGAGGTGCTGTCATGCTGAGCATCACCTTCTGTAACTTTAATCAGGTCACACTTATGATATACCCTCTCTGACTCCAAAATCTATCAAGTTTCTGGTAATGAAGAATATCTGTGAAACCAGTAACACAGGTTTGCATGTTTGACAGTCACCTATATTAGGTCTTTTGCTACACATCCTTATGCATGCTGGCATTCTCCCTTTCGTGGGAGGGCCAGCTCGGATTCCCTTCAGTGGAAAAAGAAAAAGACGTCRTTAGTGTAATGGGGGTGGAGGGGGGTAAAAGCAGCTGTTAACACAAAGCAAGCAATGATAGACTGTGTTCATCACAGTAAACTCATGAAGATAAGGGGCCGGATCTGCAGATCATGAAAACATACGTATTTCCACTATGGCAGTTTACATCAGCTGTACATTTTTCTCATTTTTGCTTTCTTCAGGCAATGGGGACTAAAATCAAGCTTTTTAGTCACATTTGTAATCTGTTCATCTCTTACAATATGTTACATTCTTGCAAGGCATAACCACAAAAGAAAAAAAAAGCAGTATACATTGGATATTAAAAAAACATTTCATATTCAATTTTACTTTCAGTATGTATTATACCAGGTAACAACTGAATAAAATGTCACCCTTGTGGTTTATTGCTTGAGTTAATATACAAGGCGGTTTTACCTCTGCAGAATAAGGCCCTCAGACTGCAACTGACATGTTTGACAATTCATGGTTGTGACATCGCTTAGATAAATTACAAATGGAGACGTTCGAGGGAGCTGAATTAAATAAAGACACGGAAGTAAAACCATTTTAGTATATCTAGCGATGATAAGATCTGCAGCAAAACTTTTGTACCCCCTCTAGGAAACATTCGCAGATAAATGAATACAAAATTGTTTTTAAGAGGAAGAAGGGCCGCTGGAGATGCAGTGGTTAGGAGTGACCAGAAAAACTAAACTTCAATAAAGGAAAGAAGAAAAAAAAAATGAAAACAGCGTAACCATAGGAAATTTGGTTGAAAAGATGAAACTCAACATTCATGAGCAGGCAGGTAAGATGCAGCAGGATCAGAAGGGAAAAAATATGGAATGAATATTCTTAGCTGACAGAAAAGATTATAACTTAGTGGTATTAAACACTGGAGCCAAGAGAGAGCAATGTATTGGTTGTACAATATGCATCCAAATGTAAGTCTCGCGCATTTATGCAACTGACAGAAAAAAATACATTACCAAGTGACTTCTTCTCATAGAGATCCCTGGGACTGCAAGCTCTCTGGTTTCTCTTTCACGGTTCATATCGCTAAACAGCCTCAACTCAATATCTCCTCATAATTCAGTTGCTCAGACTTTGTTTCATGTGTATCTATGTTAATGACTCTTATCCAAGCAGGTAGTTCTAATTAGCAAAAGAATCCCACAAATACTTGACRCATTTCTCTGGGCTTTGTGCTGATTATTCCTTTCTTACATTTTTAAAAAGACATACGTTTACATGTGTGTGTATGGATATATTTATATTGGAGTTAATTTATGTGGCCAGGTTTGAAGGCACTCGATACACTTTGAAAAGCAAATTGAAAAGCCTCACTAAGCATGCTCAGGCAGTGGATATATATCTTTTACATTTTAGTGGTTGTCCTTCACACATTAGATACACTAGAGAACTGCACGGGAAAATACTTCTGTATAAGTGGAAAGATTCAGAGTAGCATCATAAGAAAACTTATTGTCAGAATCATGGATGATTGAATAAATCAGGAAGTATATGGTTATCATCTGGGAATTAAAATAATTCAAGAAAGTATTACAAAGAAGCGTTCAGTCTTTATCAAACATTTTTCATTTGGAATTGATTTGGGGCATCCGTATAATATGATTGGATCTTTAAATCTACAGTTCATCATGCACTGATATGCCAAAATACTCATTTAAAATGCAGGTAGTGAAACAAATGTACTTTGTTATTAAGGAAACAACATTCTTGCTTATATAAAACAACAGCAAAAACAACAATAAACCYCCAAAGCACAGGATTTTTTAAAAATTTCTGATACAATGTAGTGCATACAGCTAGCTGCATCAGGTCATGTTGTACAAAGCTATCAAATTCAAAAGCTATTTTTGAACACTCACTGCCAGTGGGTTATTACCTACAAGCAGTGAGTCTTTTACTGTTATCCATGGGAAGAAGTCAGTGGCAGGTGTTCTGCTGCTGACATATCTCTGCTTTAGAATTTATGGGATTCTTTCTTTTTCCAGAGAAGCTTTCATTAAATGCTATTACAGCCCTCTATGCATAGTCAACAGCCATAGATTGCAAAATAAAAGAAGAAAAGAATTCCTTTTCCCTGCAGATTGTGAACAAATAGAATATATTATCCTAATGCTTATTGCAGAGAAGAATGATGTCTTGTACGGTACCATTTATGCTTATAATAAAGAACGGATCTATGATAAGACAAGCTGTTCATTAGAATGCCACAGGCAATAACAGTAAGAAGTACATAACTAGATGTTCCTGCTAGTCTTAAAGATATTCTGCATTCATGAACAACCCCTAGGATATCCTTTCAATAAATTTCCAACTTTTTTGCCTCAGGAAAGTGTAGGTATCTTGTACAGTAAATTTATTCTTTATGCTATAGATTTTGATGTTCAGAAATTTATCTCAGGAACACCCTATGCATAGAAATCAAACGGTAATTATTCTGGTGCATATCTTTCTGCCTCCATAAATTTCATCCATACCCATTGCTATTTATCTAAAATGAGAAAAAATGGCACTTTATTTTTGTTCTACCACCAAAACCTAGCTCTACTTTTAAGATCTGCATGACATACATTAATTTTGTCTAACTGAATGGCAAGAATAGCATCAGGTTATTCCATCATAGCAATAAAATTTAATTCATTATCACATGTGAAACTGATAATTCTTTGTTAGCAGTTGAGAATAAATATGAAATTTAATTAAGAGAATCAATTGATGTCATGATAATGGAAAATAGATTTAGGAAAATTAAGTTCTAATGAAAATTTGTTGTAATATGAGTTATGTAGTGGATATTTATTTGCCTTAGAGGTTTGGTAAAAGTTAAAAATAGTTCCTTTTTTAAGGAAATGTCAATAAAAATAATGTAAAAAGTTACAATCCAAAAAAAGTATGTATATTTCTTTGCATATAAAACAATTTCTTGCAATAAATACATCTGTAGAACTATACAAAAAGACAGTGAACATAATTATAAATTGTATGTTAAAGCTTACATCCTGGGTATGCTTATATGATCTTTTGAAGAGGAATCTTGCTCTGCTTCTGCTTTGAGTTGAATGGAAATGAGATAGTGCTGATCTCAAAACCATAGAACCACACTGCCAAGTTCTCTAACCACAGGAATAGCTGTGACACAGATAAAAAGTCAAGCCTCTTGTGCTTGCCTCCACTTCCTGTATGCTCCCTTTTTATGTTTGAGTTTTGTCAGGAGCTCCTGCTTCATCCATGAAGCCCTGCTGCCACCTTTGCTTGACTTCCTGTATACCCAGATGGACTGTTCTTGAACTTTGAGGAGGTGATCCTTGAAAATCAACCAGTTCTCTGGGATCCCTCTTCTCTCTAGGACCATGTGCCCCTGGGATTCTTCTGAGCAGATCCCTGAACAGGCCAAAGTCTGCTCTCATGAAGTCCAGGGCTGTGATCCTTCTTTTTGTCTTGTTCCCTCTACTCAGGATCCTGAGCTCCACCATCTCGTGGCTGCTGAAGCCATGGCTCCCCCAGCCTTCACATTCCCAACCAGTTCTTCCTTATCGGTAAATATCAGGTCCGACAGAGCATCTCCCCTCATCACCTCCCTGATCACCTGTGCCTGGAAGTTATCTTCAATGCCCTCCACAAATCTTCTGTGTAGGGAAAGTATCATACAGAAGTGAATCATCAAAATCACAGCTTAAGAAAAAAAATATAGAAGTTAGATGTGAGCTGCTTCTTTCATTTTGCCCTAGACAACAGCTCAGCATAACAAACAATTTTCCAGCAAGTTATGAGGCATAAAACTGTACAGATACACCAAGGACTCTCAATATTCTCAGTGAATGTCTCATATTGAACTTTACGGTAATAAACAGAATCCAAAAGCCGCCTATGTGAAATTACTAAGCAGTTCAAGAGGAAAAAAATAAGTCAGTTTCGTTCTTGATCCTGATGCCAGGCCAGTTATGTTCATCCAATTAGTCATACAGGCATAAGCCTAGATAGAAGTGGTTAGAAACACAATGTTATGCGTAACAAAGCTTTTGTGGGCCCAAATTCAAGTCTCGAGCATACCAGCCTGAGTGTCTTCAGGAAGTCTGGTCTGTTTTCTTCCTGTAGGAGGTGTGAAGTAAACCATATAATGTGTTGTTTAGGCATGAATTTACAAGGTTATTCTCAGATATACATGTTCCAAGAGAAAAAAATATATTTTATTAAAATAGCTATGTTAAAGTTTATGTTTAAGTGCTGTTTAGTACAGCAGTTTATCACAGAACAGGAATAATCCTGTTTATAATACAGATTATTTTAGATACATCTATAAACCTGTAAACTGTTTTATATGAATTACTATTGACTTAAGTTAGGTGGACAAATTTTCTTTGAGTGATTCAATTTCTGTATAAAATTAGTGCTTTCTTATAGTCCTAGTTCATCCATTTCTACTAAAAGGATATTTTCATTTTAAGAAATCCACTAGTGACCCAAGATAAGAAGAGTTTACCATTAACAGCGCTGTATTTTGTTTCAAAAGTCAATATCTTAACTAAAGCCAAGTTCAGGATGTTCTAAGAATTAATGGAAATTTTGTTAGCAAATTTGAGATTATTAAAAGCAATAAATAAATATAATTTTGTAGAATATCAGCATCTGGGCAGGATGGATGATTAAACTAGTGTTAGGCAAATTAATAGGAAGAGAGCCACTCTTGTGTTTACTTTACTATTTCTATCATTTCCATTAAAAACACAAAAATCTATGTGTTTTGAGTTCCAAAGTAAGTAGCTTTCTCTGTCCTGAGATTTGCAACACTGGATCAGACCAAAGAGTCCATCTAGCCCAGTATTGTTCATCGTAAGGGTACAGAAACATACGCATAAAGAAAAACCGTAAGAAGCATTGTAAATATAGAATGATCATGTTCCGATATAGTCTTCAAACAACCAGTACTTTGCTGACTCCCTGAGTCAGCTGTCCATCAAGGGCCATCATATACCAATTCTAGGCAAACTTCCTTCTTCCCTAGCTGGCATGACTTATCTCCATTAAAACATAAATCTTGAAGGTAAATGTTACTTCAAGGTAAATGTTATTTATGTTACATTTCATTTAAAGATTTTCAGGAGAAAATATAAACATTGTATATCAYAGTATGTCATTCATATTAAGCAAATTTTATCCCTCTTTTGAAGGAGGACTAAAAGAAAAAGAAAAAAAATTGAAATCCCACTTCAACTTTCAGACCAGCTAGAATCAAAAACACTACACTAAAATATTGCCTAGCTCACAGTTTTCTGTTCGCAGTAGTGGACTTGTAGTGATTTTGGAAAGGCATCAAACCTCTTTTAAAGAAAAAATAGGTTCTCCCCAAAAAAGAAAGATGGTTGGTTACAAACTGTCATTTCTTTCTTTTTCTTTCCTTCCATATCTATTGGTCTTCTGTCTGTACTTTGCTCTGCATTCAGTCTTCAGCTGTTTCTATTATATTCTATACAGTTTCTATATTAGCTCACCAGAGTAATCTCAGAGTTCCTTCCAATATATATCAAGCAATTGTATCAAGCATTTTTCATACATATACTTTCTCAGCTTATTCTCACAGGAAAATTATATTTATTGAAATGTCTTGTACTTTAAGCAGGAGATGATTAGGGGTTTGATGGTCCTATGGGAATGCATTTCATGGTCTTAATCTTGCCTCTGAAAAAATTTTTCTTATGCACCAATGAGCTTTATCTTTATAGTAAAAAGTTCCATTTTGCTGGTGGAGCAAAGCTGTCAGCTCAGGCATTTAGTCAACCTTTGGATACACTCATTCAGGGCTGCTGAATGCCTAAGAAAAAAGAACCAAACTAAATTGGAAGTAGAACCGAGATGGCTTCAGACAATGTATTTTTTGGTGATTGGGCTTGAAAATAACCAAGATTCATTAAGCCTTGGATGAAGCCAAACCTGAAAGATTCACTTTCAGTTTCTGGAGCCCATAAGCTAAACTGCTCTGTCAATCACAGTATGGCTTTAGACAATCAGGTACAAAATCAAGAGTTAATTAACTCAAACAAATGTGCTACATCCGAACAATATTAAAATTTTTAATTGTCCATAAAGTGGATATTAGCATTTAAAGCTGCTAAGATACCTGTGTTACTCTAGGGGATAAGAGGTTCTATAGTGAAATAAATCAAATTAGCTACTTCATTAATAACTTCTAGCTATTAGACAAGTGGCTCTGGCCATCCAGCTGACTGATGTACCAATAGATAGAACAAGCACACATAACCCAATTCATGAAAAGTGTGACAAAGATATGAATATACTCAATACCTGAAAAAATATCTATGTTGAACTATACAGTGTCATATAATCCAACTCATGTCAGCATGCAAAACTGGTTTCTGCCATACTATAACACACATAAAAATTCTTGGTCAGTGTTGTTTTGGGTTTTGCTCAACTATTTATTGTTTTGCAACATTGCATATTGATGTGCAACACAGTTTATATAAACTCATACAATATTGTCTGATTAATAATAATAATACTTATTATTATTATTGAAGGATGATTCACAGCACTATAAATAGGAAAAAAAAGGAAAAATAACTTGCTTAAAAATAAGATTGTAAGATTGTTCTCAGGTATATATCAATGAAGTTTACTTGTTACTATGATACAAAGATGGTCAAAAACATTTCCTCTAGCTTGTTTGCATTTCTAGTGGGAACTTTGATCTAGGATATTTCAATAGCCTTTTTATTGCAAGTGGTTTTATGATGAAGGGAAGAGGGGAATCAATAATAGCATCTAACAAATTCCCCAAAATGATCTAACAAGCAAGGAAAGGGAAACTGACCCTCCTGTTGAGCAAAAAGCCCTTTACAATAACCTTTCTCCTTCACTTTGAAGTTACTTCTTCACATGTGAATAGTTTACCCTGAACTTGTTTTCCTACAGAGCTGGAGGAAGGCCAGTTACAGATGTGTGAAATGCAAAATCACCTGAAAAAAATATGGGTCTGGATTCATTACAAACTGAAGAAATGTTGCTCTGGCATAAATAAAAGGAGAAGGAGAAGGAAAAGGATAAAAAAGGCACAGGGACAGGAAGGAAAAGAAAAAGGAAAGGGAAAGAGACAGGAAAAGGGAAAGGAAAAGGAAAAGGGATAGGAAAAGGAAAACAGGGCAAGAGAAGAGATGTTCTTGAAGTTAACTCAGATTTAAATGCTTGATCCTTTGCTAACCAAATGTAAAATGAGCTGCTCTTTTGAATACAGGTTGACCAAGCCATAAATAATTGCCTGAGTCAGAAATGCAAATAATACTCATATAAGTCACAGTTCTTATTTGTAATCCTTATTTGATCCTCAGGGTAAGCAAAATTCTGTTTTTCTCAGGTTTTCAAAATCTCACWAATGATTTTCTAGAGCTAATTTTGTTAAAATCATTGATAGCTTACATCTATAGATATTTTTGTATATATATACATACATAAGTATGTGCATATAGATATATACATAAATATCTAGATGTATCTTCATTTTCTATGTCCTGTAAGCATGTCTGTGTGGATATGGGTGTTAAATATCTTCTAAAGAAGAAAACAGATTATTTTATATTTCCATGGCTAAACTTTCAGATTTTAAAGAAAATCATGTTTTGTAGTTATAATCCTATTACRCCAAAGGAACACATAGACCATCATAGTTAATGAATGTTTATTTTTTCATAATCAATAAGAATAGAACAGCCTTGCCCTGGCAATAAACTTTATAAGTGATTACAGTTTTAATGATAATCAGAATCACACAATCTATATCTCAGCTGCAGGTCTCAGATAAAAATAATCTTTACTAGTTTAGTTTGTGCTAGAAAATAGGCATCCTCTAGACTCATATGTTTCATATGTTGTAGGAGAGAAAAAGGAATCAAAATAGCTCTTTCATTTGCTATTTGTACAATACTCTCCTACATAGTCTCCTTTCTACTATAAATCATCATTTGTTTTGTCCGTGACACTTTTCATGATGTAAGGGAAAAGTGAGTATTACAAAACAATACATCTCACTGAGTTCTCTGAGTAAGTTTTCTTTAACTCAAAGTCATCATATTAATACTTGACAAGCTTCCTGAAATGGAGTTACATGTGATCCTTAATATTATTTACATCTGTCATACCCACACACATTTTAATATGTTGCTTGCAAATTCTGACTGCATAGCACTGTAATATTATGTGTTATAATTCAATAACACTGATTCTCTAATCAGTCACTTCGGCGTGTGCTTTTTGAATTTTCTCTTATGTTCTGAACGCAATATTCTGATAGCAATCTCAGCACTTACCTAAGGTTGGATAACATAAATTCTGCCAAGAGACCTACAGTCCATAGGTCTTGTGTGAAGTCTGCGTCCTTTTTATTGTTTTTAATTTTTTCATGTTTTCTTCTGGTCTAGATGCTAGTGAAATCACTGATACATATTAGTCTGATCTAATGTTTTTTTTCCAATACCTGAAGGATAGTTATAGAGAAGACAGAGGCACTCTCTTTGCAAGGCTTCACAAGACAAGAGGCAATGGGAACAAGTTATACCTGGATGTATGAAAAAAAAATGATAAACATCAGAATAGGCTGCCCAGAGAAGTGGTGGTATCTCCCTCGTGAGAATTATTCAAGACTTGACTYGGCAGAACTGCAGATAAATCTAAGCTAAGGTCCTATTTTCAAAAGAAGGTTAGGCCAGATTTGTCCAGAGGTCCCTTCCAACCTAGATTTTCTATATGTCTACAGTTCTGCATCATAAACAAACACAGTCTTTCTCTCTGGTCTTCACTTGCCTCATTCCATCTAAGTCTGGATTTGTGGAAGACATGATTGCTTATGATTTAATTAGATGTTTTTCACACTAAGCTCTATAGCCTCTTTAAAACTACAGAATACTTCTGATAATTCCACTCTCTATACAAGCAAATAATCATACTGGATGTTCTGACGGCACTATATTTTGCAAGTTCTGTGCTGTTCCCTATCCTTCATTGGTGCTTAATTAAATCCAGCAGGATATACAAATTCTATATAATAAACTGAATATCTGCTGTTTTTTTCTTCAGCAAAGCAGCCATGAAGCTTTATGTCAACTTCATTATGAACCCTCAAGTTTTAAAGTAGCCTAAATGACATATTTATAGTTAATAGTATCTCTAAAAACAAAGGACTAGAATTACATTGAAACACAGAAGGGATAGAAGCCTGATGACAATGAAACCATGATTTTCTTTTCATATGAACAATTGCCGTAATTCCCAAGATGATGGGAGAGTTTATTTTCCAGTGTTCAATTGCACATCAATTTACCAGTAAAATATTTGACAGTAACATCTATAAACGCACCCCACTGATATCCCACTATATGTAGAGGGATAAAGCATTTGTATCTCAGATATAACTAAAGAAGGATAAATAATCTGTTTGAATCTTATTTCCTTTCACAGATTTGCATGATTATACTAGGTAATATTAAATTATACAGACAGAAGGCAAGTTACAATATCACCATGTTTACCAAAAGTCTGATAATTTTATTAGTTCTCAATACCTCAGCTCCTGGAATTATGTAATTGTATGAGGATTACATAAAGAAGTCTAATATTAACTTTACAGAGAAAAAGCTTGAAAACACATATCTCTTGAATTTTGTAGCAGAGAGGAAAAAAAAGCAACCATGAAATTCATAGCATTTATAGTACAGTATCATGCACTTTTTTGAAATGTTTCATTAATTTTTGCTACACTGTTACTGAAATTTGCTTCCATAAATGTTCAAAGCAGTCTGTTCTTAACAGAATACTGAAAAACAATAATGAAGTTCTTGAAAATTTCAATGAATGATGGAAAACTGACAAAACCAACATGAGAAACGGAGCCAAGGTCATACCTGTTCAGAGAGAGAATTTCTGAAAGAAGATAACAGCAGGCATGTTCTTGCATATTTTCAGGCCAAACAGGAGATAGCACATTTTAATCAGCCTGTACTGGAAACATTTTGGCAAACCACTGACTTCAGGAAAAACCCTGAAATGTCATCCATGTTTTCTTATCAAATTATGAAGTGGATTTGCACACAAAAACCTGACTGAGCTATAGATGCTTACTTAGCCTGTAGTTATATTAATAAATTTAAACATATCCAAGTCACACTCCATGTTAGAACATACAGCACACCTTACTAAACAGATGGAATGACTATTTGGTCCAATCCAAATAACATTTTCCCCAATGTGGCAATACTTGGTAATTGGAACGTTCCAGGAAACACTTCCAATAGATATTTTGCAGAAGCCATGATATTCTGAAGGTGAAAATAGTTCACTAGCATAGATGTGGGACATTCCATGGCAGTTCAGAGTGCTTTTGGGCATGTTTAATTTATTATATATATTTACTCATAAAGTCTCTCAGCTCTTTTCAACAGAATCGCTCCACAAGTAAGCTTCATCTTTATCTACAGGAAATGCTTATAAAACTTAACTGAAAGATGTAGTAGTTATTCTTTCTCCAGTCTAAGTAAAAAGAAATGATATAGAAATATTTCTATAGCATAATTTAATTTCCTTACACATATTTTACTGCCTTTCCCAATAAAATGAAGATGTTCTTCAGCTATATATTGCTGTATCTAATCTTTGGCAATTTTGCTACCTTTTATTTATAATGGATCAAAATAAGTAAAATAGCCATAGCAAAACATAAGAAAGAGAAAATTTTGTACAACTGAATAATGAACATTATTTAGATATGGAACACAGCATTATTGCTGACAATATTACCCATTTAATAGTCACTCCCTGCTTTCCTGCAGATCTCCATTGCAAATTGCAGCCCTTTGGCTTCCAAATAGCCATTTGAAGAGACTGAACACAAAAACCAACAGAAGTATGTATAAATCCAGCATGTATATATAGCAGTGTATACAGTATATATAAATACATATATATTGCAGCTATTGCATAACGAAATCTACCTGTTTCCCCCCCCCAAAATGGATGAAAATTTAATTCAAATTTAAATTAATTTTGACACTTTTACATCTATAAACTCTTGCAAGAGAGATGTATTCAAGACTAGGACCAAACATCCACTGTTCAGCTTGGTTTTAAGGTTTTTTTTTTCTTTGAGTTTCCATCCTGCTATCATGTCACAGTTTTTCATTGTTACCGAAAGGAGGCTGTTCCAGCTGGCTGTAAGATGCCCTGCAATCCTTGTATAAAGAAACCTTTTATAAAGACACTAGATCTCACAATATACAGAGCAAGCTGACCAGTTCCATGCTAAACTTTGGTATCTAGAGTCTCCCATTTATGACAGCTTTATTCACATTTCCATCCTTTTATAAGCGTAAGTTAAACAGCGAGCTGAAAGAACCCCTGACAATTTCATTGGTTCAAAATCGTCTACACTGTAAGCCATATCTGGACTCTGTAGCCTGCCACAGTTTCTGTTTGCAATCTGTATCCAAAGCTATACTGTCACCCTCTTCATGACCTTCACATGCACACTCATCTTTTTTTTTCTGCTCTTTGCCTTCCTCACAGGTTAGCAGTGCACCACGCTGTTGTTGCAGCAGCTCTTCACTTCTTCCCTTCCTACTGTGCCTGCTGCTTGGTAGGTGATTGCACAGTTTTGTCCTACTCCACTGAAAGAGAGGTTGCTTCTGGTGTATGACTCCTTACAAAGCATTTTTATATTCTTTCTTTACTGGCTGTCAGGATAGGTCAGCTCTATTTTTTCACTCTGCAGAATTAGAAGTCAGGACAGGAAAGTGAAAGAATAATGAAAGCCTTTATATACATTGCCCACTCAAGAGACTCATCACATGTCATTTTATAATAATAAGCATGATCCTTCCTACTGCATAGTAAAACATAACATTTTATTTCAGCTTTCACCCTTGTCTTTCTTTTTGTCCACTCTTCATACTCACAAAGCCTACAGTTGAGTATATTGAGCTTTTGATCCTTTTTTCCTCCTGATTCTGTTCATCATTCCCTTCTTCTAGCMCAGTTCGTTTCTTTCCCCGAACACTTTAAAGATTCCATATTAATTCAAGAATATATTTTCTTCCTACAAAGTTTGCACACGATGCTCAGTCTTCTACTGTCAGTTCTAGTGACTGCAGGTCTCTTCTGTCCCTCCTAACTGCATAATAATGATGTATAATGAGATCTGAGACTTTACATAAATAAGGTGCAATCACTACAATGTTGATATGCACTGAGCTGCAAGCTCATGCCTTGCAGGACAGTATTTCCTTGCAGGATCAAGATTCAGATTACCTCTATGAAGCAGCAAGCTGTGAGATGATGGCAGGAGACCTGACACACAATGCACAGGAGGTGACACAACCTCTGAGGCCGAATCAAGGACTGAAAGACTAATCCTTCTCTGTGATAGAGTACTGCGTGTAATGCTTATTCAATGTTATCTAGTAATAATAATAACATATTTTATTTATAGTCTGTTCTGATCCAGTATCATGTTTGTTTTTTTTTTATGGCTGAACATCAGGCATGAAGCTTTAGGGATTTTTGTACAACAGCTCCCAAGGCATTTTCCTGGTCAGTATGTAATGTTTTTTTTTCCTTTAGTGCATATCCTTTCTTTCTCCCCTTTGCTATGCAAACCATTARTCTGCATTTGTTTTCATCGAACTGTGTTTGCTATCTGTTGTTCTTTACTTAAAAGATATAGCTTTCAGTGTTCCTCCTACTTCACCAGACCCGCAAATTTAACTCCATTTGTTAACTCCCTGCTCTGCTGGATCCTTATGTCCTAAAAGGTGATTACATTCTGGTGTTGGTACGGGCATTAAATCAAGTCATCAGCATCTGCAGTCCTTCACTGAGAGGAAAATAATGTTCATGTTGGAAGTTTCTTCTTCCTCACTCTACAGTCCATTTGGGATCATTTTTATATGATTGCTACCACACTTTTAAATTTTGCTCCTTCTTCGTCTGTGGATCTTGGTCTGTAGATCCACATTACAGCCAAGTTTACTATATGTAGYGCCTTTTACAAATGTTAGAGACTTTGTTCTTTTTATTACCCCTAAAACCAGATTTGCCCAGCTCCAGATCTGCATTTCTTTAACTGGCCATGGGTCAGTTGTTTATAGCCCTGGGGTCTCCAGTGCCCCRTCCCTTACCATCCCAGGCCTGTGCTCCTCTACGCTGCATCCTGTGTCTCCCCTTCTCTAGGCCTCTGTTATCAGACCAGGCCTGCATTTCTCTATACTACTTTGTTATGTTAGAGTCATAAAACTATGGTGGTATCATACAAAGATAAACAAAACTAAAACAAATTAGTCAAAACCACCTAGACAGAAGAAAAAAATGTTATTACAACTAAACCAGTTAAAGCTGCAGGCAGGTAAAGAAAAGTGAAGACAAAACAAGCTTGACAAGCCTTAGTCCTGAGGCCTTGCAAACTCGGTACAAAGCCCATTGCTAGTAATGGCAATACTGTATTACAGGAGTACCAGGTTACACCAGATATCTAAATTAGATTTTTTTTTCTCTATTTTTTCCTGCAGTTTGGTATTCACATCAACTGGGACTTAATTGGCTCTCTGCTGTAAACCATCACAGCTTTCAACACAGAAAAAGGATGATAAATGTATACATACTGGCTGTGTAGTATCATGCATAGTATACCTTTTCTAGTTTCAAAAATCTCTCAGATTGTACAGATTGTACGTGACTCCTTGTCGGTCCGTAAGCCTCAGCTACAAGAACATGGAATGAATTTTCTTGGCCATAATGCCCATATTTAAGCTAAAATGTGCCACAGAAATAGAACCATTGCTCTGTGCAAGAAATGAGGAAGGAGGACTTCACAGTCAGTCAAGAGTAGTGCCACATGATCAAAAAGTTGAAGATTTCCACAGCAGGGTATATTTCAAAAAGCACAAGGAAAAAATATCCGTCTGAGAAGACGTCCTAAAGATATCTTTTTTGGTCCTTTTTTTGACAATTTGTTTTCACTTCTCTATTTACAAGTTACCTTCCTTCTATTTTTGAATATATTTCTGAGCTGTTTGTCAGTCTCCTTCTTTTTCCATAGAAAAAATACTGAGCAAGTAAAAATTTTCCATGATGTCAGACCAATCTTTAATCTGTCTCCTCCTATCATCCACAATGTGAATTGCTGAGGAACATGAAGTACACTACAGCAGATGCTGAAAACGCTTTGATCAGAGTACTTATACTACATGACTTTCTATGGGCACATATCTGTCCTCATTCTTTCTGACACTGTTTTTACATTCCTCTAAGCTTTGCTTCCACACCATCGCTTTTTATTACTATTTATTCCTCCATAAATAATAAAAAAAAAATCCATGTTGATTGGACTTCTTTACTTCTTATACCAAGAAATCTCAAAATTTTGATTTTTTAAATTTAAGATTCTTGTTTAACATAGAAAGTAAATTGAAATCTGAGTGGGTGGGTGTCTTCTGTTTTTGTTTTTCTGTCATCAGGTCATGTTGTTGCACACCATATTTGGTAGCATAACCATCTGCTTCTTTTGCCTCTTTTGAATATTCTACAAAACCTCAAAGACCTTAAAATGTTTTGAACCTGGGTTTAGAGCAGCTCTGTCAATGGTAAAGCAGTGCCATTTTGTAGACAATGACTGCCTCTTAACACCCTTTCCATGGGAAGTTCAAAGAGAATGAATGATTTATTACACTCAAGACTGGGAAAAGTGTTCATGAAAAATATATAGAGACCTAGATTCTAGCTGAAGATGACTTCAGCAATGAACTTGAGGTGTGCCAGTTATAAATACCTGACTTGGCTTACACCCRTATACTGTATTTTTTCTTGTCATTGGCTTTGTTCTAACTTGTTTAAGAGAATCTGTAAGAAGAGATTTTCAGATTAAAAAAAAAAAAGCAGGATTCCTTTTGATATTCAAGGAACTTGAAGAAATGTGAGGCTTCCTTTTTAAATAATGAAATATGATGCAGCAATGCATCATAAATGCATCTATGCAATACATTAAAGCAATATGGCAAACATTGCTGCTGCAACTAGAAAATGGATCAGGTTATAAAATACTCATCCAAATATTCTTGTATTTGAAGCTTTTTGCAAGAAACCTTGAAGAGAATTGAATGTCTAGATGCCTATTTCTGGTTTAAAAGCACGGGTTTGCTGTGAAGCAAAGCAGCACCAAAGGATAAAATCTGTAACGGTGCGTGTATACGGCAGCAGTCCACCTGAGATCTTCTGCTTGATGATTCTGTTTACAGCYCAGCTGTTCAGTTAGTGTCCGCAAGGTATTTCCAACTCTGGCATCTGCAAGCACTACAGAGAGGGGGTTAGAGGTGTTAAGYGTTTGAAGTGAGAGTAGGAGACAACTGATTGCTGACACTGAGTAAATAGAGGGAATTCGGCTGCAGTAGTCATGAGGCTGTGGTCAGGCCATTTACACAAAAACATTCCTTCTTTTCTTCATGAGAGTGGAAAGCATCAAAGGTGGCTTTCACTGCAAGTACTGAGGATAGGCAAGAGGAACTATTTGTCTGTGACAGCCCCTGTGGTCACAGCAATGGCTATTGCAGCTCCAGTGTCCTCTTGAGCAACAGGAAGTTTGAGCTAGCTTGCCTTGATATGAACCCCCCCCCCCCCCCTTCTTATAACTTCTCCCTACTCACGGGATTATTTGCCATGCCTCACAGGATGCCACAGTTTAAAGCAACAAAAAAAAAAAAAAAAAAAAACAGAGCTATTAGCAATGATTATTTGATTATTAAAGCAAGGGGACAAATCAAAGACAATGCAGAATAGAACACATTTAATAAACAATTATTCCTTGAATTACAGTCTTTTCTTTATGTCTCTCTGGAGAGCTTTTGAGAAACATTACATCTTTGAGAGTTGCTCTAAACTTAGCGAGGCCTAAAATATCTTATTCACACACACAGAAAAAGTAAGCCTTATCTTTGGCTTTCACATGCAAATAAAACAGTTAATTGTCCAGAACATACTGGTTCTTTCATAGGCCTATAGAAAGTGGTGCTGTCCCTTCAGTACTGTTAAGATCAGGACCAGAGCTAGAGGAAAGGAGCCCACTCTGCAGTGGGAGCTGGGCACACTGAGTCCGAGCTCACGCAGCCGACACGGAAGGAGCTGCAGGGCAGACTAAGGGAAAGAGTCCCAGTAACCCACAGCAGCAACAGCTGTAGGAAACAAAAAACTCTGGGGGTGAGGGGCAGGTGGATCAAGACACTTCTGGCACAGCCCTGGCAAAATTGAGTAAGACTGTCCAGGAGGAGCAGACTGAAAAAAGCTGGGAAAGTGAAGGTCTGGTTGCTAGGAAGTTGAGAATGAGAGCAAAGGAAGTCACACTTGTGTTTCAGGAAATTTTTATCACCCTCTTTCTCCCGATGTCATTGAAAGCCTTTATCTGAAGGCTTGCCTCAGTTTTAAATGCGCTACTGTCATCTTCTCACTAGCTTAGTATCTTCATGCATTGTCTTGTTAACAGTTTCAGCACATGAATAGTATGTATGCAGTAGCCTAGTGTTTTTCTGAACTTAAGAGTTGTATCACTTTTATCTTTGTGCCCAGAAATTCCTGGAATATTTTAAAGTGTGAACTATCTCCTTTATTGACTTTTTAAGAAATTCCTTCACTTTTATCAAAGCCAGCAGATGATGAAATTCTCCTTTGAATAAGTCCAAGCTTCAGTATTCTACTAAACAATTTTTTTTCTTTTCATTTTCAACATAAACTTTTAAAATTAATAGTTCTTAAAAAGTATCTTAAAACCGAAGTAGCCACTTCATGTTTTAACAGTCAGATATTAGTAAAAGCTGGACGCATATACTAGTAATCAGTTGTAATAAATTGTTATACTGAGCAGAACCCAATTTCCTGAGTTTCTCAGAGATTCCTATTACAGATATGTTAAGAGAGTATTAGTGTGGTTGAAAAAGGCTTCCAAGTCTCCACTAGCAGGCATTAGGATTCTCAGCCCTGAATATCATGCCTTGGCCTCTCTACTGCTGAACAAATCTAAGAGAACATCCAGCATTCTCAGCTCTGTGGAAAGCTAGCTGCTCAGAGACTACAAAGCCTAAGTGGACTGAGATAATTCTGCCTGGTGCTCAGAAGAAAAAAAAAAAAGGTTGAAGTTAAGATATTTTGAGTGAAATATTTGGGACTCAAGAAGATAGCTTTTTATGATGAAATTGATTTAATCAGAAGATTTCTGCTCATTTCAATGATTTAAGAAATAATCAAGGAAACCTGACTTATGCTGAAATAACCAACATTTTCCATAAAATATTTTCCTGTCATCCGTGTTTCACTTAAAGTTTGAAGGCCTTAAAGTTCTGATAAAAGTAATATAAATTAATGCCATTATGAATTTTTTACCGGTTTGAACTGATACTTCATTTCTGAAAAAGAAGAAAGAAGCCTACTTCTACAACACTTCTTTATGGATTCTGATAACATCTCTTATGCAGCCTCTTTGAAGTATCCTGAACAGGAGCTCTTCCTATTTGCATTTGAAGTCAGGACTGTTCTGTAACATAAATATCTTATAAATATAAAAGGTTTCCACACCATCATCCCTCCAGGAGTAAGATCATATTAATATCAACTAGTACTTTTACAAGATATGTCCTGCTTTTTGTAAGACTATTGATTGTTACTCTGGGAAACAAGTGTCCTTGAATTTATAACATACTGCTCTGAGTTTATCTGTATCTTAACACTAAAGAAATATAATACATATTTTAGGCAAATATATATAATATATATGCACACACATATTTCTGAAAATATCATGTAAAAGAAAATTGTATAAAAAGTTGAAGCAACACAGAAATTATATGTTATTTCTTAGAGACTATGTGAGCACATTGGATATAATAAATATCATTTTAGAACCAAAAAGTGTTAGCCTTACTAATATTGAGTTTGTACACAGCTAACAAATTGCAGAAACCCACAATAATTTTTCTGATAATCATTTCTGCATTTCAGGGGTTTATGCAATTCAAGCTGAAGCTAAACTAAGTACAGCATTTCTGGGTAGGTCTATCAGTGGTGTTTTCACCATGTCTTCCCTCCTGATGCAGTCACACCCTCCAACCCTCATGGTTGCAATGCTGTGTGCAACCTACAGATGATGGACTAACATAATTAGAAGGTTCTGCAGGATACACCCAAAAATGTAATTTATGTTTTTAACTCTGGCAGAACAGCCGTTTTGAAATATGGTGATGTTGTTAAACTTATTTGTTCCCAAGCATGCATCCCTCCATGTATAAGCTAGGATACAAGGTATCACAAGCAATAAAAGAAGAATTCAGCATTAACCTTTTCCTCGGCCTCTTGCTGGGCACGCAATAAGGCTTTGCTGCAAGACACAAGAACATAAAGGTTTTGATGTTTCTCTCATGCCTAACAGTATGAGTCACAAAGGAGTTCTAGTGATTTACATTTCAGCCTGGCAAGTAAAAGATCCTGTTTAAAGTGAAAATCTTTCATAATAGAATAATAAATAACAGATTTCCATTTCTTCCAAGTATTCCTACATGTACTCCATACATGCTATTATTTTTCAGTCTGCTTGAATTTTGAGTATGTATGAAGTTAGTAAGGTCTGTCAATACCAAAAACATCAGCAGGTGAATTCATTATTGTCATCTCCTTGTATGTATTTCAATAACTTAAGAAACTAACAATATCTCATTAGCGTGTATTACTCTCAAGATCAGCAGATGAAAATAATCAGTTCATATAGGAACCATATTTTATTAAATAACCTCTAAACCAGTCACTTTTACTACACAAATTTTAATTAGGGATGAGCAGAGATTTAAAAAAGCTGTTGCAACTGACTTTTTAAAATAACTAATAAAAACTCATTATATTTGAATTTGAAATTATACTTTGTACCATTGACTGCAGTAAGTAGAGGTAAAGAACATACACATTGCTGTGTGTGTTCACAAAAGAGTCAAACACAAACAAAAGAAATAGTTTCTCTTTGTTTTCATATTTCACAGACACTCATTTGAAGTGGCATGTCATTCTGTTTTACTCTCTGTGGAAAAAATTGTATTACCTTTACCTTCTTTTTTCAGGTTTAATAAACAATGAGTTTGTTGCACTGACTCATTAATTGGTTTTATTTATCTTTCATTTTCAAGAAGATGTAAATTATACCTTTTATATTTGTCTTTTTCTGCTTTTGAAAATATTTTATAATGTTATAATAAATGTTAATTTTTATTATTCATAGAAAAAAGGGTAGGAAGTTGTTTAATTATATTTACACCTATAATAAAATTTAGCCTCTCATCACTTGTAAAGCCCAAGGAATTCAATGATTCAAGCTTTTAAAATATAAAACTGATCAAAACACTAGCTACTACCTGCTTCTTATTAGATTTTACAACTTTCTATTTTTCTAATTATGCTCAACAACTCAATATAAACMTATCATCAGCTGGCAAACAAAATTACCAGGCCTAGTATAAAAATGGGAGCTATAGTAAGTTGTTTGCTGTGGAGCAAAGCTAAAATTAATATAAATATCTCCTCAGCTTTTTGGGGGGCAGATCACACACTGACTGCTGTTCACCTATTAGACTCAGGATGAAAAGCAAGACTTGAAGCTTACCATGCTTGACAGTGCAAAGAAGGAGATTGAGTTGTTTTAACTGGAAGTGAAGCCAGACAGGCGAGGAGAAGGATACTGAAAACCTGGTTGAAAATTTGCTCACTCAGGACCCAGCTCATCATTCTGGCGTGCAGCACCCTGCCCTATACCACATATAACAACATTTGCTTTTGTGTTAGGCATACACATTAAAAGCCTATACAGGCACTTTCTTTCTCATCATGTTCATTGATTTTCCTCAGGATCTTGCAATTATAGTCTCAGAATGAGAAACAAGACCCCTCTCTCATAGTAATTTGTATTAAGTCTTTCTTTCCTTCTTCCCCTCCTCTCCTCATTTTGCCGTTGTTCTGAAACAGAAATAAATAAATAAAAGGTGCAAAAACAACTATAAGGTAAAGATACTTAGAAATAAAGAAAAAATGAATTTTAATTTTGTTTTACAGAAACTTGACTGGTGATGTTAATGCCACAACATTTAAAGACGCAGACTTTGTTCCGCGTATGGAAAAGAACACGAATTTCTTAGAGACTCGTTCTAGTTTAGAAAGAATTTGAATAAGAACTATAATTATTACTTCTGTATTTAAAACAAATCAAGATATTTTCTCTTTTAATCTAACAGATCATTCTATTTTTTTATTAAAATTATTGAAAATGATACATATACTGTCATTCAGCTAATTACATTGAAATGGCTGATCTTGTGTTCCAAGTAAACACCAGTGTATTAGTTATTTGACATCTTTTCTCTGAATAACTAAAGGAGGAGGAATATTAAAAAAAAAAGAAAAAAAAAAGAAAGAGAGAGAGAACCCATTAAAGAACATTAGTTTGAAACATCTGAAGCTTGAAGAACTAARGATAATTGTGAGTGGGAAGATGGATCAAGTAAAGTGTTGCAGTTCCAGTGCCATCCACAACTGACATCTATCATTCTTGTTGTCACAGTAAGGTAAGAAAAATTAAGGGGCCCTAAAAGAGTAGAACAAGATATTGATCAGACCTGTGTAAGCTCTAAATCCTGTTCTTGACTGTGGAGTAAGTCCTTTAAAAAAGCTGTGTAAGCTCAAAAAATGGCTTTTTTTTAAGACATGGATAAAAGCTAAGATGGTTGTGACTGGAGACAAACAAATGCTGCTGACAAAAATGTGCTGTAAGGGCTCATCTGAAGCATAGTTACAAGTCTGCTGTTATTACAGGGTGACAAAACTGTGTAAAGTTATCCCTTTTTATTTGTGTGTAAACTCTGATCTCTTATGCCAAGAAATATTTTGTATTACAGATCTGCTGATCATCTGTTGATCTCAGGTAGRCTATTCCTGATAGTAATAGTTTACTGACAGAATTAAGGTATTCATAGTTTTACCCTTTGACATGATCCATGAGACAGGGGAAACTGATAAAATTACTTTGTGGGGGTGTGTGCATTTGTAAATTTGATTCAGACCAGAGCTTTCATCTGTCAGAAGCTTTTCTAAGGACAACAGTGATATTTTATCCTGGGACAAAGCTGCATTAACTGCCATGTTGCAACTCTAAGTACAGAGACAAATATGTACAGAGTGGTCAGAGAGATTATATATAGCTTTTCAGTACCCATATCCAATGTTTCTTAATAGCTGTCTTTAGACATCTCATCATTCATGTCCAGCAAACTGTTCTTCAGAGAAATTCAGGTGTAATTTACATTTTCATAATCAAATACTAGAGCCATTTTTTTCTGTCTGTTTTCTCATGAGAACTTCCGTGTTGTGTCTGTGAAGAACTTTTGGCAGAAAACAACCAACAAAGACGTTTTGCTTTTTCACTGCCTTTATGAGCAGTAGGAGTTTTATTATCTCTCTCTAAAGTATACACAACTCAGTGTGTTTGTGTTTCATCAATCATTTAAGATGTTTGAGAAAAGTTTGAGACGATTTGTGAGATGAGTAGATTTTAAACATTTTCAGAAAAGATGTGCCTTTATATCCTTATCAGGAAAGGCTTCAAAAGTCAAAAAAAMCAAGAAACCCTAGAAGCAATGTATTTATGTAAATAAAAAGAATCTATATCTTTAATATGAGAGAAATCAGTAATAATTAATGTATTTGCTTCACTACCAGTCTCACTATAACCGTATCACACAATATTCCACGTTTAATGTCCAGGAGATAGAAAGCACAGTAGCTGGGCACATAACATAACAGGGTTTTTACAGAGGCTCAGTATGTTTATGAGCATCCTAAATACTGTTTAATTCAACAAACATCCTTCCCAATGAGCAAAAACCAATATACTGACCAGATTTTGCTAGCGAACTGCACAGTCTCAGATTATTTTCTTATGCTGAAGGTGGGTAGTTAAGAAATACTTATAAAATTTTGAGAAAGGCACCTTCATCCTCTCATTACTGTGCACTCTTCGCCTGAGCATACGTGTAAAAAAGAGCTCGCTGTCAAAATACTTAATATTAAATTCTAGTGGCTAGATGACCTGCCCACTGACTCATGGGCTCTTTCGATTCACTAGAAAGTTTAYGCAGCAACACCAGCATCTATGCCCTCAAGAACAGTTTATCAAAAGTTAGACTCTCTTAATAGAAAATTCGGAAACATTTCTGAGGTCTACTCTTTCGAGAGATTTTGGTAAAGGAATGCCAAGCTTTTGTACCCCTGTGACCTCTACGTGCAAGCTAGATGGAGCTAATTGGACTGTGGAAGCCTGGACCTGTGCACAGCCACAACAGTAGCTGACCAGAGAACTTAAAGTTGAAGCAGGGAGGTATCTGGTTAGTCTGCACGCTCCAGTGCTAAATAGCAGCAGGAAGGAAGCTGTTATTTTAAGACCTCAGGGATGGCTCAGTTCCACTGCAGTCCTGCTTTAGGTGTTTATGTGCTAAACTTAAGAATCTAGCCCTGAAGTGAGGAAACTTGTTTCAAATTGTTAACCGGCTTTCCTATGAAGAAAAGAGATGTTTGAAATGACATAAACAAAATAATACATGGAGGAAAAAATGAAAGCTAGTCATTAGGTAAAAAGCACATCTTCTTTCAAAAAATGTTACTAGGTAGCTGCAGGAAAATTAATTTACACTTTTAAAATAAATGCAAAATTTTTCTACTGCACTTAATTCCAGAATGTGATTTTATCATTCAAAAATGAAAAGAAAAAATAGACACACTTTAATGTGTATTTTCAAAAAATATTATCTTTTAAAAAACAAAGCTATTTAAAGCAATTTAATTATCAAAAAGCAATAATAATTTAAACAATTAAAACAAATTTTCATATTCCAAATCTAGTTTAAAGATGTTTAATCTTATTTCATCATTTAAATTATTCCTCATTTCTTTTTGATAGTCAAACCACATTTTCATCTGAGATTTCTGGGGGACTGCTTTAGACTCTTTTTTAAAGGTGTCCTCATGAGCAATCACTCAGTTTATGGGAAGGATAGTGAAAACGCATGGTATCCATCAAAGTCACAACTAAACAAAGAAAAATGAAATATAAAATAACGTGATTGATTAGTTAGTGGTTTGGAGGGCTTACCACCACTTCCCACACAGAAAGAATAAAATGATTTTGTTTCATGCTGTAGGAATAACTCTGCGCATTTTCAGTTACTATCAGTAACAAATGTAAATTGAGAATGATGGTCAAACTCATTCAGATAAACTTACCTAGATAAACTAACCTGGTAGTTTTCTGAGCTGCTTCATTTTGTGTGTGAGTATGTTTTGTGAAGGCATCTGCATTTCCTGGTCTACACAGATCTTCGATTAACTTAGGAAGCTGCATAGATAGCAAAAAAGTTGGACCTCTGTTTCCAGTCAAATTTCAAGAAAATATCAAGAATTTGATTCAAAACCTTTAAAAATATTCAAGTCTGAACAATTCAATGTTCCTTTTTGTTACTGACATCATGTGTTGATTTTTGTTCTTGTGATATTAGGTGTCTAACCACAAGGAAAATATGAACAAGACTCATGAGAATATGGCAACTTAGGCTCAGATATATTCGCCATTCTATCATAAACAGTTAATGTAGTTTCTACTTAGGTAATAACTTATATCGTTAATATGTGCAACTAATGTATGATTTAGCTTGCTTTTAAGGATGCCCTCGCACTTGTAAATATATTCTAACTCACATAAAATTGAAGGACATGTTTCAAAGTTAATATTGCAAAATTAAGAAGTACTACAACTATTTCAGTACTATGTTTATTACAGTTTTCAATACTGTACCAGTTGCTACACATGGGAATGTTATTTCTAGAAAAATATTTAAGAAAATTAGTGTGCCTCACCTCAGTCGATATGCTAACTGCTCCTTTTAGTTAAACTTCTGAAAAAGTAGCAACAACTTTCAGAGGTATTGGTAGATTCAGTCAGTTGACTCTGCAGAAGAAATTGTGTTGATACCAATGATGTCAAAGTGCTCAACCTACCTGCTTCAACAACACCTCCTTTATTTGAAATGTCATTTGAAATTTCAGCACAGTCATCAAAACCAGCTGGTGATACAACAATAAATGATAGGTTTTTACATGTCATGACAGGGCTGATGTGCTTAAGCAAAAAGAAGTTGTATGTCAGACTTTTCTTTTTTCCTAGTCTTAGTTACAAAYGGCATGAAAAAGATCACATTTATAACGGGGGGCTCAGCCCACCTCATGACTCTTGCTCATTGTTGGCACACAAACTAATTTATTATATGTTCACCATAATCACATTTTGATAGCAAGCCATTTAAGAAAATCCTAATTTTTAATAGAGATTTTTTAAAATAAAAAAATGTGTTCTTCTACATGTATTTACAATGCACTAAATATTCCACGCTTAATTCTTTCTCACTGTGCACTTGACATGACTAACATTCATTTTAGGGAGTAAAGCCATTTACTCCAGTTTTAGATTGTGAGGATTGTTTGGGAGGACTCAGATATGTCACCAACAGAGCCCCTTCCTTCCGCTGAATTGCATAGCTCCTGCTATCTCCACTCCATCCTGCTGCAATTCACACAGTCCTTGCCTCCTGGGAAAGGAGCTCAGACTTGCTCTTCTCCACCTGGGACCTCCTGAAGAGACACACCAAACCCAGGGCAAACTCCCTTCAACTCTTTTCTCGGCTGCTCTGCACCCGTATTTTCCTACTCTTTGATGTAGAAGGTCTGGGAAACAGGCCTTTCATTCCTCCTCCTTCTCTCACTGCTAGCCAGTGCCTACCACCCCAAGCAAGATGTAGAAACAGCTTTCTGGCTTCTGCTGGGACTTAATCCAGCATACCAATTATGGCAACTACTCTGTTTCCCTCTCCTCCACTGCTCATTTGGGTTCTTTTTTGTTTGTTTGTTCCCCCCCCCCCAGCACTTCACTTTCAATAATCTTTTCACTTTTTGTTTTCAAACTGTGTGAGTTGAAACTTATTTCTGTGTCTGTGATCTCAAAGCGTGCAGGAAATTTAGCTGCCAAGGCCTGTATGCCTACAATAAAAAGGGCCAAAGAGCTCAGACTCTCACAGCTTGAAAAGCTACGATATAAAAAGTCTGCAGGGCCTGGGCTGACAGGGCAGCACAGTAGAGTAAAAAGGACTTCTGAGTTAGAATTGTAAAAGTTTCAGAGTCTGCAAAACTTTGGCTGCCAAGAGTTGGGGTAGATGAAGCAGAGTGGAAACAGAAGTCAGGAATGAAAATACAGCTGTATTATCTGCTTTTTCTTTTGAATAGTAGGTATTTATTTCAAGCCTAAAAGTTTAGTCTGCTCTCAGGAAAGCAAAAGAGCTGCACCCTTGTATAAGTGTTGGTGTCACCATTCAGGTGTCCTGCTCCCAGCCGCCTGAGATCTTCTCCCTTAGGTTTACAAGTGTTGTATGGGACAACAGCAAGGTGTGATCCAGAAGGATGGGGAATAATATGATGGGAGCCAAGTTTCACAGTTCCACCACCTTTCAAAGAGCAAGGACAACCTACTTCTTGGTAATCAGCAGCACTCACATTTGTCATATAAGCACTCCCCCCACCATGAACATCACCTCCTCTCCAGAATTACTCTCTGAGCTGGTGATTCACTGTCATTTGCAGTAAGATACTGACCATTATTCACACAAAGTAAAAAGCAATGTGGAATGACTGGCAATTGCTTACACTGAGGGTAAAAAGATATGTTAGACACTGCTACACAGTGTCTAGCAACAATCTAATACGCTGCTTTTTCTATAACTTTTTTATGACTGGAAACATAATCCAGAAGCCACAAAATTTTCATCGTTTGATTAGCAAGTACCATCCCAAATACAAGAAAATCTACAACAGCAAAGAGKTTTTTTTGKTTTTTTTTAATTACTGCAGTGTTAATCCTCTAAACACCACACTGGTGCTGGAGCACAGCAAACTTCAGTTACTCTACAATTAGTTCAGAAGAGATGAGTCTCGCCATAAAAAGAAAGTGTGTCTCATTACAAAAAGATTGGTTATAAGCTGCTACAGAGAATCATGGGTATAACACATCTTTCTATTCAGTTCCTATTTCAAACACTCTATCTCATTGCAAAATATGTACACTTTGCAAAATAGGAGTTCTAGGTAACTTCAGTTAGCAGAAGAGCTGCAATGACCATATCTCTTCTAACTTACTCAGCCTAACTACTGAAGAGGAAAAATGTGACTTAAAACTAATGTCTTAATCACATTGCAAAGATCTTGAAGATGAAAGAGATTATGCCATGAAAATGCAGCAATTCTTCTGGTCAAATTTTTAAAGTAGAAAGAAAAACAAACCAAACATGGATATAGCAGATTTGGGGTCCAAAACATTTGTATTTCTATTAATTTATTGCTTTCAAGTGTTTCTATACAATTTCTAGTGACCTTTGTGGAGAGTCATGACAGGGTTAAACTGGTGGAAAGTTACAAGCAGCAAAGCATATAGGAAAAGAGAAGCAAGTAGCAAGGTAAAAAGAGTTACAAGTAGCAAAGCGTATGGGAAAGGAGAAGCCAGTAGCAAAGTACAGGGCACGATCCGCGTGCATGATCAGGGTAATGATTGGCTACCTGTGATATAATCAGSATGATGACTGGCTTAGCAAAGTGTATCTGTAAAACTGCTGAAGCAGCAAACTTCTTAGTATAATACACTCAGAAACAAATAATAAATGTCTCAAGATGCACCACTTCTTGAGTCCGTGCCTTCATTCGCTACAACCTTACTAGATATTCATGTTTCAATACTTTACATTAGTTAGCCTTAAAAACAAAGCAAAACTTAAATATCTTCTGAAGAGACAATACAGCAACTGCACTAGATATGCAAACAGATTGATAATTGTTACGGTAACCATCAGGGAATACAGCTTTTGAGATAGCAAGCACTGCCTAGAGGTCAAAGAGAAAGTTTGGAAGATTAATTCCTAACTTTTGATATAAAAAAAAGAAAAAAAAAGTAATAGGTTTAATATTTGTTATTACAAAATTTGTAAATAAAAAAGTTACAATAAATATCCCTACAACATATTATAGAACCATCAGCAAACATTTGTAATGGAATGGATTTGAAACATGCCCTGTGAATTCCACTATTGCCTTCTGCTAGTTTGGGAGAAGATAACAAGTCCTCTGAGATTAANGGGGGAGGCTCCTTCAGAGGACAAAGTTGCTCTTCACTGTTGACCTAGTTAGAGTTTACTTCTCAAAAATAGGTCTGTTCCCTAACTTTTTCATAACTCTCAGTGTAAAGTAAAATAGGAACAGATTCTACAAAATGGGTAAAATGGATTCACTTCTTGTTCTGCTATGTACTTTATATTGCACATGGGGAAAGAAAATAATGATTCTCCTGTTTCAGATAAGAAAGGGAAAAAATTGCAGTATTGCTTTCAAACAGTCTTCATAATACAAATCAATCTGTTTTTCAATGGAGTGCATAAAAGATTGGGGAATAGGGATTTAAACTTTTTTAAAAAGACTTCTAAGAACCATAGATGAAGTTTTCTCTAAGCTTCAGCTATAGTTGTTTAGATAAACTAGGCTCAATTCATTCTTGCCTTTCACTTTACGTCTTTCTCTACCAATACAAAATATTTGCAAAGTATAAAATGCTACCAAATCAGAGTGGCATTTTACACTTATTTAACACTCATTCTGTTCTGGCACAGCAGACAACAGTAAGGAGCCTAGTTCTCTTCTATGTTAAGACCATTTTCCATGTACTGTCAATGCAAAAATTTTTTAAATGAAAATTTATTTTTATTTACACTGTCTTTAAAGTATTTTTAGTATTTTAAAGTATTATCAAAAGACTTATCAAAAAGAGAGACTGTACATACTGATTGAGACAGGTTTCTTCAGAGGAGAATCATCTTCATTGTGTTACACTATTAGTTCAGTGCTCTACATTTGATCAGCCAGTAAATTCCTACAATAAAAGGAGAAACATTAATTATGTTTACTGGAAAATGATTTGAAGAATAAAAATACAGGAGATTGATTAACATTAAAGTTTGGCCAAAAAGATGGTAAAAACATCTGCTTAGATTGAATTTGGTATAGACTTTTAGTTTCCTGATGTTAGGGAGCAGCAGAGGCAGGGCAGCTCCCTAAGGGAAAGCAAGTCGGGAGCTGAGGATGACCCCAGCACAGTCCGTGCCCGTGCCCGCACCCACAGGTGCAGCCCTGCAGGGTCTGACCACAGTGGGCAGAGCTGACAAGGTCCTTTGACAATYCTCAAAGGCAAGGCGATGAACCAGGTGCAGGTCCAACTGGGAGCCCRGTCAGGGCAAGACAGGGCCAAAGACAGGACTGGAAACAAGTTAAGTCTGAGGGGGCCATCCAGGAGAAAATATACCTACCATGCAGATCCAAAGTCCATGCAGGAAGCAGCGACAGGACTGGAGACAGGTACGCCAGGGCTGTAGCTCAGGCAAGAAGTGGCTGCCCAGACCTGAGCTCAGCTGTTTGATTTTGATTTTCATATTTGAAAACAAAACTTCAGTATTTTCATTTAATCCATTTAAATTTAGAAAATGATATGTTAAAAAGGTAAGTGATGAAAAAATGAATTCTAGTAATTGGCTTTGGATAAGAGAAATTATATCAGTGAGGACTAATTTTTCTGTAAAAAAAAATCTAAAAATATTTTCTTATTTCATCAAAAACTGAACTTCTTCCAATTTTTCTGTTTGGCCAAAACAACGAAGAGTCACATTTTCTCCACCTTTTAGCTAATACAGCTCGGTGCTTTTTCATCATGGACCAGAGACCTTTCTTTCCTGAAGTTGTATTATTTCCAAAAAGTAAGTGAAATATTATCTATGCTGCCTTATGAACACAGAACTGAACCCATGCTTGTCTTACATCCCACCTAAAATCTCTTACCTGAGACTCAAGTGCTCTTCTATCCTGCTGTGTACATCAGAATGTCATAGTTACAGTTGTACATCTGCATCATCCATTATATCTTTATAATAACTAAAGTATTAGGTCATGAACTGCCCTGTGCCAGTCACAGATGGTTCCTGCAGTCTCTGAAACAGATGTAAACAACCCATCATTCCCAAAACTTCAGCCAGTCAAAGGATCACCTGGCGCCTCTGCTCAGACGTATTTAAGAATGAAAATGGGAAAAAAAGACAATTGGAGAATAGTAAGAAAAGAGCAGGGCAAGATTCTAAAATTGATAGAGCAAAAAGAATGTTAAAAATGTGAAGTCTTGAAATGTAGATAACAAGGGCCATTAAGTAGGACACCAACATTATGTTCAACAGAAGAACTGACTTGTAACAAGTTTAAGATAATAATGCGTCATGGGATGGAGGGAGGAAGAATCTATTTTCACCTCCTCTCTGTATGTTTTAAGGGCATTTCTCTTGATCACTGGCTAGATTAACATATTTCTGAGCCTACAAACCATATATCTTCAAGTTAATCAAATGATCATGAAAAGAATCAAATCGTCAAGTGAACAGTGCCTGTGTTGCAATACTAATATATTAGCCTAGACTGCAAAAACTCCCCAAAACAACTATGTGCCAGCAGAGTTGCTTGCTCTAGCATCACTGCCTGAAATATCAGAAGTGACACACAAAAGGTGTTGCTTACAAGAAATGTGTCCCAGTGCTAAATAAGCAACAGAACTATTAATGCTACTTTTACTTTTTTTTTTTTTTTTTTTTTTTCACAGAAAGTGAAGACAATAAAAGGTAGCATAATGAGTCTACTGCTGAGCTGTTCTGAGTTACAAAAAAAGAAGATACAGCACAAAGTGAAAGGTGGCATAAGTGATAAGGTTTGCAAAACTGCACCCAAACTGATATGCAACAAATAAACTGCACAAATTTATGGCAGCCAATGGGTTTTGTAGTTGTAAACAAGGTYGGAGAATGACCACTTTGAACTTTGGACACCAGGGAGATGTGATTCACCAAATTATCTTCCACATCAAATCTACTTTAAGAAAGAACAAGATTTCTCTGAAGGACTCTATAGGTATATACACTAGTGAACAACTCATATTCTACATCTTCCATACATGTACTGTAATTTGTACCAGAAATGACTCCTGTATATCATATTGAACTTTTATTGACAAAACCCCTTGCATCATGAAAAGGAGCCTAACCTGAATTTGTCTGCACTGTCCAATGCAATTATTTTTCAATAAATTACTAAAAGTTCATCTGCAAGCAGAACAGTTTATACTCTTGCACACCAGCACGTCAGTCTGTAACAGATTATCCCCAGTAGATTGTCCTTGAAAGGAGAGAAAACAAAAATTCTTTTGATAGCAGTGCTGAAAAAGAGCACTGTTCTTTATCATAAATACAGCGATCAGTACCCTGCTTATATGACATGAGTGACCCCAAGGCCACTCATATTGAAAGTAATTATCTCACAAATCCCATTTTATAGCTGTGTGTCTATTAACAGTAGAATAAAAATGTTTCCTCCTGTTTATGATATACTGCAGCTCCTACAGAACACTTCAGATTAAACAGGGAATTAAACATTTTTACTTCCATGAGCAGAACTTTCAAAGCCTCTCTAATGCAAAGTTCATTTATGAAAAGCATTAACATGTGCCTAATACAGTAGGTAACAAACACAAAACTAGGTTTTTGGGTGAATGAAAAAATTGTGTGGAAGAAGGGAAGACAGATCAGAGACAATTAATCTTTAACATCAGAGATCTTCATGAAATCTTCTTGCCTCATCACAGACCTTCTTGTACATGACACCTTCCAGTCTCTATGGTTCAGCTCCCTACCTAGCACTGGAATATCAGTATTTCTCAAGGTCACACGGAATACTGCAATAATACATTTAGCTCCTTTTTCTCAGGTTTTCACTTAACAAAAAAATGCTTATAATATTTAGACCCAAACTGAACAAATTGAAACTTCTATAAAGTCTTGTGGTGGCATTCCCAAATCAAAAGGTCTGGTTTTAGCTGAGTTTTTCAACCAAGATGTTATCATGCCTTGATTCTTTACTGAAAAGATGACATTGTTCTGACTTTTTTAAATTTTGTGTATCAACCAACTTTAATTAAGAAGATTAGCACAAATTCAGTTAGTAGAAGGAGCCTTAAAGTAGTGAGTTATAAGCAAGTCCTGCAGAATTCCTGACACTCTGCCTCAGCAAGGTCAATTAGGGATTCATATTTAAATTCCAGCTAATATTCAGAGACAGGGTTTTGCATCATATTTTCCAGATCTAATTAATAACATCTGGACATCTGGGAACAAATTTAGAAGTTCTAAATGTGCAAGAGCTAAGAAATTCATATGCCAGATGAGAGAACTAGGGAATGGAATACAAGTACTCAGGAGAATAGAAGAGCTTTTTCAGTGAAGCTCTTCATGCCTTATTTCATCCCACAAATGTGAGAAAGCAGAAGAGGGAGATGTAGTGGAGTGAAGGGAAGATTTAGGTCCTGATTATCCCTGGACACCTAGTGATCAGGCCAAATATCCTCAGCAAAAGGACAAGAAACAAACAACTATGTAACTGCCAAGTGAGGGAGACTAAAAAAATAAAATACAGTGGGAAGCACACAAGATTTGGTTGATGTGAAAAGCCAGAAATATTCATAAAGAAGTCCAACTAATGAGTTGTTGTGCAGGGATAAATGGGAGTGGGGTGAGAAAAGATTGGTTTTGAAAAATAACAAAAGAAGAAAACATGGAGGGAAGCCCATCCCATGCTTTTGCATGTCCGCAGCATCCATTGGCCATTCATTGATCTATCCAGTGTCTTTTGAGACCCTTTCCACTGTTTACGAACCTGTTCACACTTTAACTTGCAGGTCAAATAAGGGGAAGGGGCTTATTGTGGAGGGCCTGTTCTGGCTGCCTACCACATTGATGAATTCACTCAAGGAAAATAATGATAACAACAGCATTTCAAAAGGGCTGCACATAACAACAAGTTATTTCAATGAGAAAGGAAAGGCTTGGTTTTGCAAGAGTCTCTGAAAAACATAAGTTTACCTCAGGTTATGGAAACAAAACTAAGCCTGATGCTTTTTTWAAAAAAAAAAAGAAGACTTAAAATATGAATTGAATGTAAAAGGCAATGGTTGCTCTTATTTCAGAAGYGTATGGTATAAATATGCTACTGCCTAGCTACTTATAAAAACAAGAGCTGTAAAAGCTATGTGCGGCTGAGTGATTTAGATGCACAGCACAAGTGTAAAAGGAAGAGAGCTAGWGCTGCATCTCATACGAATAGACGCTGTCAAATAAATAGTCATTTTGTTTCCARAATTGACAAGGAGGGTCATCTGTTTTAATGCTCTGTGAATGTGAGCTATACCTGTCCAGAATAAAAATACCTTTATTTCCCTTTTCACATGTCCAGTAAAAATGTTTGGAAATAGATAACATGCTTGCAGGCTTTGGGTGCCTACAGCTGTAAGTACTCAGGGAGTTAACCTGCCAGGATTAAGTTTTATATAAACAGGATAAATTCAGCCATGCAGAAGAATGAAATCTATACAAAAGGGAAAAGTATGTCTAAAGGAAGAAATTACATCTCCAGACTGGTTTGCAGAGAATGGAAAGTCAAAAAAGAAGTGCAAAATAAACATTTAAATGAAAATTGTCACAGGAAATGCAAGTCATACACAGGATAAGATAAACGATGGGCTATTTATTCAAATAAAAGGAACCTGTAAATGGTCTACTGATCATCACATAAATGTGAAAAGTAAATATTCAGCCCAGTGCAAGAGGATTTATCCATACAACTAGTACAATGGAAGGCCAGATCTCTATATATTCTGTAAGCGCAATGATATGGCAGGTGGTTTCCTTTTCATTCACAGTAGCTTCAGTTTTGTGATCCATACACGTAAACCATTGTAAAGTACAGATTCATCTTGCAGCTTTGATGTAAATAATCCCTGGGTTTGATCTGAAGTTACAGCTAGTGCCCTCTGAAAATTTCCTCTTTATGGATCTCCACAGCTATTATACAGGAAACAGAAAGAGTAAATGAAAAAAAGGCAATTCACTCATCCACAGCGAAAAGCAGCCCCACCTCCCAAAGAAAAATACCCAGCCCTATATACACCAATGTTATGGTAGAATAAATCAAACTCTGTAGACTACTGTGGTGAATTATGACATTTTTCAGAATGATATCACACTAGATAGCATATATTTCAATATAAATACTGCAGGACTGGTACTCAAAGTAAACACCTGTATGAAGGGAATAATTCAGACACCTTACCACAACTTCAGTTATACTTTATATCTATAACCAACTGGTTACCTCTCTCACAAAAATCTAGTACATTGAATCCCAATAAGGTGTTAGCAAAATTTCAAAAATAATATTTTGAACAGAAGGGAACAGGACGTGGAAGAAAAGTAAAGCAGTGGCACCAATTAATTGTTGATAACATAAGATCTGCTGTCATGATGCTATCTCAGTATTCCCTGCTTAACTGAAAGTTGAGGGAAAGGATAGATGACATGAGTGGAGAATATTGACAGCAGTGTGTTAAAGTCACTAGAGTTTCTACCCTTTAAGGGCCACAGGAACGTTCAGTAAGGGAGTTTATCTGGTCTTTCAAACCTTTAAGTCACTGTACTCCTTCCACAACAGTACTAAGTCTGTTTCTCGGTGCATATTTCCTTAGTAGCACATGATACTAGAGTTTGTGGAACTCTAATTCCACACTAACTAAAAGAACTAAAAGGACTAAAGAAGAAGAACTTAAAGAGTTTGTGGAACTCTCTCCCTCACCCAGTTCTACTGAAAAGTCTGTGTTTTATGTAATTTTTAACACTAAGCTAGTGGTGGACTGAAGCTAGAGTATGTTTCCTGAGAGCATGACTTTTCAAATGCCTTGAGGAAACTAAAACGGCCTTTTTGTTTTATCTACATCTAAGACCTTGTTTCTGTGTGAGATTTGCAAAAGGATATTTCTGTGTATTAATTTGCCCGTGTGGGAGAGAGTTCTTATTCTTCTAAGAATCCTTTTCTGAATTCAAATCACAGAAGTATTTTAACAGATGAAATGCATAATTACAGAGACATTCATAGTTTAATTTATACAGCTATAAACCAATGCTAGTTATTTGCTCAGGCATAAAAGATGTTCACACAGTTTCCCATTGAAAATTATTAATATGCTAATGTATTTTAAAATAAAAAATACAATCTTAGATGTTAGAGATAGACATGGGCGGAAAAATGGTTCTGTTATCTACTATATGCTCATGAGAGTGTAAAATTGCTTCTGATAACTGTTCTGTCTAGCCCACTATACAAATCTGAACTTTTGAACTGAAATCATAGTTCCACAAACACTTTAAGCCAGCCCTGCCTCTGAAAGAAGCAGTTCTCTACTCCCCGCACTCCCTCATAGCCTTACTCCTTCTGTCTTTCATCAGTGTAGGAAACTGATTAGAAATAACATTTTTCCTCTGTGTAGTTTCATTTAGAGCTATTCTTCATGTAATCTCTATGAACGTTTGTCCAAGCATAAGGGAAAGGGCAAGGAAGGAGCAAGAGTGGTCATCAAGCGACAGTGGGAGAGCAGGACATCTTTTTTGGTGCAGTGCTGTTTTATAGTGCCTTAAAATATATGTGAACTACTTTCTCAGATATAWAGTCACACTGAAGGAATACCTTGGAATTGTGCAAGATATACACAAGTAAAGACTTGTTGTATTGGACCATGAAGAATAAGTGCAAATAGCTATAATTTTGGGATAGGCTATTTCAGTTTAAAATAACTCAATGAACATGAGCAATCTTGAAAGGCGCTACTGCCTTCTAAAAGATACTGAAGACTTGAAATGCCTTTTCAAATTATAAAGGAACATATAAGAAGCACTCCACACCCTTAGGTTCTGACCTTATGCCTCTAAGGTGTCAAAAGCCTATTGCAGCGGTACTGTGAATAGTAGGGCTTTTTATTTCTGCTTGCTTCACCCCACACCCAAGGGCTCTCAGATCACATGCAGGGACACATATTATACAAAATGCTTCCTTAAATTACAGGGAGGGGTCCTTAGTATCTAGCCTTCCAGGTTGTGGTAAATCCAGACACTGTAGGATGCTGATGATATTAATATGTTATTTGCAGAATTTTAGACTGTAGCATTACATTCTAGCAAAAAAAAAAAAAAAAGGGAAAAGGTGAACTGAGAAGGGAAGTGGAAATGACAAATGAACAAAGGTCATGAAATAGCATATGCTCGGTTATTCTATGTTAGAGGACTGAGTGATAGAAAAAAAAATTCAGATTGGACAAGGTAATATTAATGTGAAGCTACAAGTAATTCATCAGATTAGGAAATGTTTGTAGTACATCATTGGTTCTACTGTGATACTGAAATTACAGGGAGAGCATAAGATATAAATAAATACTACCTGCAACAGTGATGTCAAAAGATGATTTTGTGGAAACACTTACCTCCATCCTTGTGGAAGGCTTTGTTAGAGACAAATTCTGATCTAAAATCTATGCCATTGCACATTTAAAAAAGCATAAGAGCACAGATTAATTTGACCCTTTGTGTTTTCCTTTCTGTGAGATGAAAATACATTAGCTCTGAAAATTGTTTAAATCCAGTTGCTGCAATTGCTTAATCAGAAAAGCTTTTTTCTCTGATGAACTAGCTGTTAGAAGCAATATTTCCAAACAGTCAATAGAAAAACAGAGCCAAATGCCTCTGTAGTGATGTTAATCCTTGACTCTCACATTATGTCCCTACAGTAAAGTGCCTTGCAACTAATTACACAGCGTGCAACCCCCACAGCAGATCTGAGCCATTAGGGATGATTAGAATTGTGTGCTGGAGCTCTCATTAGGTGATGTACTTCTACTCTCTGCGTCACCACCCTGCTAAGCTATTCAGGAGCTACAGCCTTGTCGTTACAAGGGCATGTACACTAGACATAACAGAGAATTCTTATAAAATTCTGAATATTTGTGGCACATGTCTCTGCTATGTGTAATGAAGAAATACTATATCTCCAAGAAGAAAAACTGGAGTGTCTTTGTCTAGATGTAAGGACTTTGCTAGGCTCTTCCTTGAATGTAGGAAGGAGYGATCAACTCCTTCAGTGCTCCAGATTGGAGCATCCTGAAAATCCCAGTAGTTTTGGCTTAGTTATTTGGGCTGGTGACCAGCAGTAGAGGCAGCTCTGACTCTGCCTGCTGTTCTCTGTTTGTGTTAACACCACAGAGCTTGAAAGAAAATGGAGAATACTTCTACTCTGATAGCCCTGCACAGCAGCACAGGGCTGGCAGGGAGGTGATAGTTCTTGTTCGGCCTTACAGCTTGGGCTCTTCCTCAGGCTCTTCTGCTAATAGTCTTGAGAACAATAGGTTTTATTTTAGAGAAGCAAAGATTATTTCCTCCTAATATTCATAATTAAAGACAAAGAACATTCCTTTCTGTCTACACACTGAGTTAGACGCAATGCTAAATTAGCTTTATCATTATTATTTTTTATTGTGCGTTGGGCTGCCTAAGAGCCTATGTCACAAACCAACACCCCACTGTGCTAGGTATTGTACAAACAATGAACAAAAAAGATTGTCTTGGTGCCAAAGAACCTTTCAGCTGAGTATTGCAGTTCAGAGCAAATGCAAGAGGAGCCAAATGTAAAGTTCAGCTGTATCAGTGAGTGCATTCTCAGCTAGTTCCCATGCCATTTCTGTATCTCCTGTTTTCTCTTTCTTCTATTTTGCACATTTGTGGTGCACCTTATCATTTCACAGCTGAGTCACAGTAATCTGAAGAAATGTGAATACAAGCAGAAAAAATCCTTGGTAATGTCTGGTTTTGTCACATTAACATTTTTTTCAAAGGAATCACAGGATTAAATAAAGTTCAGAGGAAGAAAAAAAATCTCCACCAAAAAGGGAGTCTTTAGTGATCTTCCACATATCTGGCAACAGTCAGGTAATTATGTTAAAGTAATTGGATAATGCCATAATGCTCATCTCCTATTCATTTTTTGAGTATGTAAGCTCCTGAATCTAAATGCTCACCATTGCTCTGAGAGTTGTGAGAGATGCTTAGCCAGTATGTGTCATCACTGAAACCTACACAAAAGAATTGAAGTGGACCTGGAACTGCCCTGACCAAACATCTCACAGTCAAGAGTGGAAGATGGACATGTAGGGAGGGCATCAGGCGGGTCACTTGTGCTCTATAGTCTCCAGGTGATTCTCTGCTTTCTAAAGCTTTTAGAAATAACTTTGTACAAAGTCAAAATAGAGAATGAAGTACATTTGCCAGTATTGTCATACTGTGCATTGTAAGTGTAAGTGTAATCTGTGGTATACCGTTATAAC
Source organism: Apteryx rowi (assembly GCF_003343035.1). NCBI lineage: Eukaryota > Metazoa > Chordata > Aves > Apterygiformes > Apterygidae > Apteryx > Apteryx rowi. The sequence continues at coordinate 26,160 of NW_020451232.1, read as the reverse complement.
TGCAGTACATAACATGGAGTTAATTATGACATGCTATGGTGCATATCAAAGGAAAAACAAGCTATTAAAGAAGTATATACAGTTATGGTTTTTAGGCTCTTGGCAGTGGGGGATTGTTTGGTTGGTTGTTTCATTTTTACAATGCACACATAACAACTACTATAGTCACCAGATAGGTCACTATCACTAATTTTCTAAGCAACCAGCAATACGAATGAGACCTCCATAATCCAGTCGTAGAGATGAGCTGCCACCAGCAAGGCCAGTTCTCCTGCTGACTTCAGAAGGATGCTCTTCCTGCCCAGCATGCTGTTCACCTGGCCTGTGGCGAGCCAGTTCAGGGAACTAAACTGACAGAAAGGCCACCTTAGTCTACAGGAGAGTTGCCAAAAGGGAACGAGTGGGAATGCACGCGGGTTGTAGCACCTCCAGTGTTTACACACACGTTGTCAGGGAGCAGCAGGAGCAGGGCTGCTCCCCACAGAGTCGGGGTGGCAACAGGTGGCCACGGCGGGCGCAGGACGGACCTGTGCCATGGTCCCTGAGCCCAGCAAGCAGCGTAACAAGTCAGGTAGCGAGTCAGGTCCGAGGTCGAGCCAGGACATCCAGACAACCGTTCAGGAACTGGGCTGGAGGCTGGCGCAGCGACCAGTCATCTCGGGCAGGGCTGAATGCCCGGCTGAGCCGCAAGGAGGCCCCTGGGCCGGGGCAGGGGTGTGGGCATGGCACCCCCACCCCAGCGAGGCTCTTCGTTAACAGGCCGCCAAGGCCTGCCCTCGGGGCCCTGACACATGTGAGCTGTGACCCTGTCACCTACGTTGATTTACAAACATAAGTTTAGGAAAAAGAAATGATCAGACCTTTTCCACAGTAGATGAACAAGGAAAGTAAGCAAATTGTGTGATCTTTCAAGAAGCAATCTTTTATATTCATTCTCAACTTCCTTAACTTGTTTGCCGACTTTGGATAATCACTTGTGTCTTGATTTGAAAAACAGTGTCCTGAAAGACTGACACTGTATCTCCTGTTAGGCGTCTACACTTTTTAAATCCATTTTTTAAGCAATTAGTACATATAAATGCATACAAATTCATGATTTGGAATACCTGGGGATATAGGACCATGTCTTCCGGAGAATGAGGAATAGTTCACAGTACGGGGCCAATTCTAAGGATAATGCTCTATGGTTTAAAACAGATGTAGATAATTTAAACAACTTTCTCACAGTACCTTTAGTACACCTGTGCTGAAACCACAGTTTTGATTCCCTGTGGCTATTSCCTGAAGGGACAAGTGTGGTGCAGGAGGAGATAATACGGTTCAAGTTAAAAGGAAATGGAGACATTGAAAGCATTTTGCAGATAATGCCTTGATCTGCAGTTTGACTTCTCTGAAAGATGTCACCCGTTGTATACTTTTATTGGTTTAATGCTTGAGGTCTGTTCTCCTTTTAATAGGTGCAGTTTGTAACCACATTTTTGCTCTTTCAAAATGAATTGAAAATGAAATCAAACAAACACGCCTGTTTGTGCTAAAGTTCAGTCCTATGATCCATGTTACACTGATATAAAACACATGCAGAAAAAAAGGGAGAGAATATTTTTTATCATCAATGTTTATTTTGTAGTAAACTTTCAGAGAAATTTTGGGTTAAACTACAAAGTTCAAGCTGAAGAAAAATCRAAATTGTTTAGTAATGAACAGATAGAGAAATTGTTTGTATGATATTTTATGTTATTTTCACCTAGAGTTTAAAGGTTAATTAGGAATGAAAACTACGGAAATAGTAAGCAATGACATATAAAGCTAGGTGGCCTCAACTGAAGTATTTTCCTATTTGTAGCTTTTTATTTCTATGTTATTGACCTAAGATGGCTTAATAAAAATCATTTACAACTCTTGTGAGTTTATAGTAATTGAATCTGGTAAAACAAAACTTATTAAAAACTTTATTATGGCTATTTGTAAACTCGTATCCTGCATGCTATAAGTACTGGCCTAAATGACAACAGCAAGTGTGGTTCTAAGAAAACATAAGGTACTAGTAGTAACTTTTAAAACTTTAATTAAACACACTCTTACCAATAAGGACATATTTGTAACCAGACATCTTCGGACACCTTAATGCATAAATATTTTCATACTATTTACTTTATATTAGACCAAGCAATGGATCAAGCCAATCACATATACAGCATGTTGTACATAGGTACTTAGCTGGTAACTCTTGTAAATTTATCATTTGGTTTATGATTACCAAAAGCAGATACCCTTATTTAGCAGATATTATCAACAGCACCCTTAGGTACCTCACCTCAAGGTGTAAGAGCAAAAATGTGAATGGAAAGAATTCAAAGTATTGGGGGTTTCTTCCTGTTTTTTAAGCATCTCTGAGGAATGAATCATGAATTTTGAACATAGCTAATATCTATCAATCTATTTTTTAATTCTGATGTGTGTTTAGTGATTTGCAACAGAAACAAGTATACACATGGCCCATGACAGGCTATCAGGTAGGACTTTCTGAAACAGGAGAATCTGGAGCTGGCTGTCAGCAGAGCAGAAAGGATTCTGAGTCAAAGGCAAGCAAAGTTATGTCTGGGAATAGTTTCCAGATAATAAGACAGAAGTACAGACATTAACCTTCAGGTGTACCCAGACTATCCCTTGTACTGAGAAAAAGTCACCAGGCTGGCATAGAACAGTCTCTTCAAGATGTTGTGGCAGCTTAACTTTCTTGGAGTCCATTTCAAAATGTGAAAGTAGAAAAAGAAAAAAATGCATTTGACTTAAACATTGATAGCAATTTTTTTTGCACACTACATGAGAAGGACACAAACTCCAGCACATCCATTTTCCAGTATGCCATTATATCTACTATGGTTCATAAAAATTACTCATTTATATGCTCAGAATCTCTGTTGCACATCGGATGATGTTTCAGAGGCACATCTAAAGTATTTTGGTTTTAAACTGTTTTAGTTTTTTCTCATATGTGGAGTAGGAAACCCAGTGGAGGCATGCCTCCAGTTATAATCTAATATAGCAAACCACTGGCTAAGTCTATACAACTGGGTAAAGCATACAGTCTAGCTGCTGCAGCTCCCTGCTTCATGCACATTACTTTACTTTGCTCCTCCAAAAGGAAAATACCCTGCGGAGCTCCATGATGTGGCAGCTAGGCTGCATCTGGAGTCCCGGATAGCTCCTGGCTAGCACCTCCTCATATCCCCAGTGGCGCTCTGGCAGTGCCATTTGATGGTGGCCCTAGCACTGGCCAGAAGCTGCTTACCAATGTTCTCAAGTCTAGAGAAATGTCTAGCTCATTTTGCAGAACCCTTTCAGCTGTCTTTTTCAGAGAGTAAGTTTTAGGGAGGCCTGTTAGCCAGAACTAAGATACTTTGGTTCCTTCTTTTCATTTCACCCATTTAATTGGCTTAAAAGGAATAGAAGAGGAGTATCTCATCCAAGGTTCCCCCCTCACTGTTGTTGATTCTTGGTGCTTTAAGACAAGTATAACAATATCTGATATTTTCCACAAAGCCCAGTGCTTGAAGAAAATCAATTACATGAGAATCTGTTTTCATGAAAACTATGAAGACATGAAGAGGATGCACCAATTAAGAACATGGAAAGATTCAGTAGCCAGAAGGCAAATAAATAAAATCTTTCTATTTTATGAATTTATGAATAATATTATGATTTTACATGTTTTTAAATGTGCAGTATAGGCAATGCTGCTGCTAAGTATCTCAGATGATAAAAGCTCACCAAAATTAATACAAAAGTTATAAAAGATGTGTTATTAAGTACTTGTGTGAAACAGTATCCTCATTATATACCTTCTATCCCTGTTTTTATGCCTCTATCTCCATCCATTCTTTTCCTTCCAGTACGTATTTGTAATGATTTGGGGAAAGATTGAACATTTACTGACTATTATCACTTTGACTGAAACTGAATTAATAGGCAATTAATAGGCAACTTGGCTTCCACCATGACTAGGCCCATACYTCATRGATGTTGAAAAATTTCTTTGAAAGGTGAATGCTTAATACACACCTAGGTATTTAGTTAAATAACTGCCCAATGTTTTTAAATTGCTTTTAAATAATGTGTTTTCAGTATCACATAAAATTAATCTTTGAGGGAAAATGACATGAAATGTCTGAAAAGCAAATGTCTTTAAAAAAGGCCGCAATTCCTTCAAATTGGCTGTGAGTTTATCTATGAGAATCACTGGTCAGCTTTTAGCAAAAACAATTTGACATTCAAGTTTGTAATGAAGTACTGAGGCAAGTAAGTTTTACAGTTTCCAGTTTTTCTGCCAGTTTTTCACACAGCTCTTATGAGCTTCTTATCTGAAGTGTAAGCATTAATCTAGTAGATGAGTTATGTGAAGAGCATCAGTAGCTAATGATTATTCCTTTCCACAGTATTGTTAGATAACATTTCTAATTCAAGTAAAATATTTCTAATTTTAAATAAATCTAAATCCTCACCCTTTCTTTGTAATAATTTTAATGAAGGACAAAATTTCAAAGAACAGGGGTAGAATAAAATGTCCATTCTGGCCAAAACAAAAAGAAAACCAAAACCACATATCAAACATTTGATTTCTAAATTTGTATTTAAACATGTAAATAAATGGGTTGATGCTCAAAGTTCATAGGGCTTGTCAAATCCTTCCGTGTTCTTACCACCTCACAGTCCCAATCTCTCTTTTGGGGTTTCTTATCCTATTGAAGTGGCTGCACTCACTCTCTTAACTAGAACTCTTCATTCTTCTATCATTCTCTGTAAGAGATCTTATGAAGCTTATTAAGYTTTAGCCCAAATAATGTTTTAGCAGTCTAATAGTTCAAATTATCTGTATAATACAGAAAAGCTCCACATTAATAATACAATTAAAGTGATTATACAAAAGTTTCCTAATATCTACCACTTTCCTCTGGTGTTATGTTCACCCTTGCAATGTTCCTGTGGGTCCTCAGATTGACAATTCAATTTTCTTCGAGCAGAATAGGGAAGGGTTTACAGCAAGCTGTCAGCATCATGAGGTCTTTGCCAGGAGGAAGATGATGTTCATGATGGAATTTTCTTTTTCTCAGTCTTGGGTACTCTTGAGGCTATTTTTTATGTCTCCTTATCACTGTCTGCTTCTTTCTCTCTGGCTCCCAGATAAAGTTTGAATTTACACAACAGCTTCCCCCAGTTTCACTCGAGAGAAAGGGCGATTATTGCCCTGTGACTATTTCGACTGGTCAGACTTTACCATGGATGGCAGTCACAGAGCTTCAGCTGGAACAGGTGAGGCAGTGGTCACTTAGCCACCAGCCACTTGTTCACACAACCTAAAACCAGTTCAGGTCAAGCCAAACCCAGACCATCCTCAGGACCCTGCACCCTCCAGTCTGTACAGAGCCTATGACCTTTTGCTAATAATGCCAAAAATCATATGTCCTGGGCTACAGATTCAATTCTCATAAATGGCTGAACTACTTGGCTGATTACTTTGAAGGCAAAGAAGTAAAAAATGCCATCAAGTGGCAAAGATTAACAAAACAATGAGCAACTGAGTGTTAAGTCTTGTATGGGGAGACCTAAAAAGACTTCAGCTCACAAAAGCCTTGATGTGGAATTCTCTGCATTTTTCTGCACCCATTCTTGATGTGAACTCACAAAAACATCCAGATCTCAAGAACATACCTGTTAACTGAACACAAAAGCAAYAAGCTAAAATATTTCTTTAAACATGGAAAACTCGGAACTGCTGCATGCCACAGACTTAAAGGTTTAGAACGAAATTCTTCTTCTGCCCACCACCTATTTTCTTCAGTTCACAAAATTTTCAGTAGTTTTCTGGACTGAAACAAACTCCACTCATTTTTCTATAGGAAAACCTCCTTCCTGTCACCCCTGAGACCTGGCTTTGAGCCTGTTTCATTCTTCAGCTATTTTCTTCAGAACAAAAGCAGGTAATTTTTAATCTTAGTTATTGGGATTATGGCCATCCCAGAACAAACACTGGATATATATAGATATAGATATAGATATATATGTTATATATATTATTATTTTATATATATATATATATATTGCTTGAAAGTGGCAGAAAACATGGAATTACTGCTGTTCCTGCAAAAGGGAAATCCAGTGTAAGACTTGCACACATGAAATCTTTAACAGACTTTCAAGTTTGCAGCACATCTTGAAAAAGTAGAATCAACAAAGTGCAATGATCTTTGCCACAGTAACTTAAGAGCTTTCTCTTCTTCTTCTCCTTACAAGATTAACTTTGCAATATAAAAGTGATAGAACATAGTTTGGACAATTTATAGGAGTTGGTTGGGAGGGGAAAATGTTAAAATTTCTTATTAGAAAATAAGAATTTAGGTTTTAGATTCCAAAAGTATTCAGGAATGTGTCTTTGACATTTATTTCTTGTCTTTTGTCGTGTTTTTTTTTTACCTAGTCCACTAGTGATCAATCTTCCTTATTCATTCCTCTGGATAATCCTCCAGTTTTATCACCAAAATTCAAAACTTCAGACCCTTCTAAGTGTAACTTCTAGTAAAGTTTAGTGGCCTGTCCTTTAATTGCCTGGAAAGACTACTAAGCGGCCTTGTAGCTCAAGGACCAGTTTTAGGTATAAGCAAGAAGGTCCAATTCATAAGACTGATCAGGGACAACAAAATACCCATTGTGTTGTTTTGCCTATTTTGCCTGCTTCAAAGCACTGGAAAGACAGGACTGGTGCTACCTTTCCTATCAAGGATGCTATTGAGACATAGGGGGTGATGATTACTTCTAATAGGATATTTCCAATCTGTTCCACAGCAAGCAGAAACCATACGATTAGCTCTCTGTGGCACCTTTCCCAACACCAGCCTTTCCTTTTCTCCATTTTCTGCTTGTGGTAGGAGTGACCCATATCCAGCTTATCATCCTGGAGAGGCAAATTTCATTCTCCCTTCACTACTGAGGAGTCCTGAGCATATCTGGAAAGTGTCTTTTTACTCATGTCATCCCTGACATGAGGTCAGGGATAAAGATTTTTGCCTACCACCAATATATTCAGTGGGAGAAAAACAGATCACAGAATCACAGAATCACAGAATGGTTGAGGTTGGAAGGSACCTCTGGAGATCATCTAGTCCAACCCCCCTGATCAAGCAGGGTCACCTAGAGCACGTTGCACRGGATYGCMTCCAGGCGSRTTTTGAATATCTCCAGAGAAGRAGACTYCACMACCTCTCWGGGCAACCTGTTCCAGTGCTCTGTCACCCTCACAGTGAAGAAGTTTTTCCTCATGTTCAGATGGAAGTGTCTGTGTTTCAGTTTGTGCCCATTGCCTCAAGATAATGCTTGAATATTTGTACCATCTGCATGAGATTTCCTGAAAGGGAATATGTCCAAAAAAAAGAGGGTTAGCAATATATTTTTCTCTTTTTCTGAGTGTCAAGTGTGTTTCAATAATCACAAATGGTCCAAAACYGGTCTCTCAGTTGTTGTTTTTTAATAACTCTGTGAAAGCCATTTCCAGAAGCACAGCAGCTACTATCAAAGATGTAAGACAAGGATTTAGTAGGGATTCAGAGTCTACATTATAAACTATTTGAGATCTTGTCGTGTTCCTAAAGACACAATGCGAAACAGAATCACAGAATCACAGAATCGCTGAGGTTGGAAGGGACCTCTGGAGATCATCTAGTCCAACCCCCCTGATCAAGCAGGGTCACCTASAGCACATTGCACAGGATTGCATCCAGGCGTGTTTTGAATATCTCCAGAGAAGGAGACTCCACAACCTCTCTGGGCAACC